>NC_073260.2:13510000-13595000 GCF_029289425.2 Pan paniscus | reverse complement strand
AGAAATGTTAGTTGCTATTCTGGCTGAGTGCTACTTTACGTACATTGTTTTATTACCCTTCTTGTCATTTTTTTTCTTGTAAAAATTACTAAATTTTCAGGAACTGCAAAGCTGAGTACAATCATGACTGTATTCCCTTTCTTTAGAGTGCTGTAAGGCCTTTAAGAGAGTTAACTGATTGCAAGAAGTGTAGTTCCCCAAAAAATATAGTCCACCCACTATGTATATCTGTATATATTTGTAATATAGGTAATTGTGCTTTCCTTCTCAAATTCTTTACCTTTGAGTTATTTTTTTCCCTTTAAGAGAATATTTACTTAGTTAGTATTCACTTAATTAGAACTGACTGTTTAATGTTTTCTGGGAGGGCATTTATGGTATTTTCTTTGCTATATTTGCATTCCAGAAATTAAGTCCCCCTGCCATTATTCGGTGAGCCTTTCATACATTAGAATGATGAATTGAAAGCAGAAATGGGAAAAAGACTGCAATGCAATGAAAATTTAATCAGCGTCTTCTGCTGCTTTAATAAGGCAAATAATTCTTATTGGCCGCTGTGTTAAGGTTTCTAATATTTAATTCATAACAAACCTTGCATTATTCTGCAGTAGCATCGACAGATCCACTTTGCTGCCTGCCAACAGGCAACCATAAAAACTTAAAAGCAGATGTAAATGTCTAAAACAAGGAGAATGATTCGATCTAAAGCGGTCAAAAAAATCAACAATATTGTGAAAGAGTTTGATGGATCTCTATATTTAGTGATGCAAAAATGATATTAATTAAACTCACTTGAGCAGATTTTTTTTTTTGGACTTAGAGGTAACCTTTTACAAAGCATAGCCTTTAGTGCCTAGCCAAAGACTTGGAAAGAAAGCAAATGTCAATACAGTGTTGGTAATAAGCCTCTTTAAACTGGACACAAACTGTGCCATTTATATTGGAAGTATCTGGTTTATATTCCTGTGTATATGCAGTCTCTCAGCAAATACAGTGCTGAAATTGAGCCAATGGCATAAAATATTTTATCTTCAATTAGCCCAGTTTGAGAAAAGCAATAGCTTTTGCAGTCTAATTTTTCTTTGAAATACCCTTTGTGGGGGAAAAAAATTGTCACAGGATTACAAGGCATATATGTTTTTATTTCATAACCTGAATTTAATGATTTTGTAGTAATAGCATTAATCTTTCTAGATTACCATCTTTTTGTGTGAGGTTGTGTTGGGCATTAAGTTTGAACCTGCAGAAATGAACAAAAAGATATTGTTACCGATTACATGTAAACAGCCTGAATCATTCAAAGGGATGTGGAGAAGAGTATTTCTATAGTGTGAAGCCAGAGAAAATGGCAACCTGCCAAAGCTAGGTGCAAGCTCTTGTTACATGGAAGGGTTGGGCCTGTTCTCATTTCTTCTTGAAATGGCTTAATTGGTGTCAGCACCCCAGGGATAAAGGCCTCTAACACTGAAATCCACACGATTCACCCTGTCTCTGCTCAGTGTAGGGAAACTGGTAACAACTGGTGGTGAATGAGGAGTGAACGGTGCTGTAACAATACTCGATGATGTTTGGGATGACAGAAATTAATACGCACTTGCTTGAAGAAAGCAATGATTAATGGCAGTGAGCACGGGAACGCTGTCCCTCCTTTTACTCCACTTTGATGGGGATTGAAAAGCAAAAGGCTGTTTTCATTCTCTGTGGAAAGCAGAGGTCACACAGAGTACATTATAGCAATTTTTCCTCTCTGGTTTTTTCGTTTCATAAATATTATGATAAGCATAGATTAGATAGATTTTTTTGTGGAAGCTTAAAAGGATATTTTATGTCATTTAAACATTGTTGTTTATGCATAAAGAAATCACACATTCTTTTCTTCACTTGTTAGATCATTTCCCTTCATGTCAGAATAATTAGTGTAATTAGAAATTTTAAAAGCCCGCAAACATGAAATTGTATTAATGCTGCTTACTATTTTACAACTGGAATCAAAAGAGCTTAGTTTTCTAAAGACTGCAAGGACAGGGCGGGGATAAGAGTGTTACAGGGGCTTTCACCTTTTTCCTGCCCCTCCCCCTGGTTTTTCTCAGTGAATGTTTGACGTAAATATATTTTGCAAGGTACTTGCACTTGTCAGCAGCTTTCTTAGCCATTTGATAAAGATTCTTTATTCTACAAGAAAGCCTGAAATAACAGAACTGTACTTTGGATAATGAATTCTTCATCTGTGGAGAACTTTAAAACAAAGTACAGTGTTGGCATTTTTTTCTTTTGAGTGAGAAGGCTGATATATCTTTTGGATCCGACAGGAAGACATAAATTAATAGAGTTCTGGAGTTCAGTTTCTCATTAATAATCCATTTTGTCATGGTTCTTGGCATTGTCAGCCTAGTAGCTGGTTCATATTTTGCTAACGGATAAAAGCAGATTATGTCTTAAGGCACAAAGCAAGAATAAAGAGTTTATCGCCTTTTGGGGGAACTACATGCTATAAGAAAAATATTGTTTTGCAAAAAGTTTCAATTTTTAGTTAGAAATACACTACATTTTCTAAGGTAAAGCTGTTATTTTAAGATCCGAAATGGTTCTTGGAACCTTAGGATATTAGAGTTTTAGATCATTGCTTAGAGTTGCCTTTGCTGATTGCAAAGGTTTGCTTTTCAGGGACAGTTATAGTAGATTTAAGCTTGTTTTTATATTTTATTTTTGGAACTCTATATATTGGGATGTAATTATAGTTCAAAGAGAAATGCAGAAAAATCACTATTCCTCTTCTTTGCACTGGTTTGTCTAGATATTCTGTTACCTCTGCCTAGTTTTGTAGACATGGGGTTCTTGACGGCTACTGTGAAGGCTGCAGAGTCTAGCCATCTAAGAAATCCAATCAATAAAATTAAAATAAAAGCCTTATTTTTAATTTTATAAACTTTGAATTACCTTTTTTAATGGAGGCTCCAGAAGCAGATTATATACAGATATTGACCCTGGTAACAGGTTCTTGTAAATGGCATCATTTAAAGTTGCTTATATTTGTATTTTAAAGAAATTCTTTTTTTTTTTTTTTTTTTTTTTGAGAGGGTGTCTCACTTTGTCGCCCAGGCTGGAGTGCAGTGGTACAGTCATGGCTCACTGCAACCTCTGCCTCCCGGCTCAAGTGATCCTCGCACCTCAGCGTCCCGAATAGTCAAGACTACAGGCGCGCGCCACTGTGCCCTGCTAATTTTTGTATTTTTTTGTAGAGACTGTTGTTCACCATGTTGCCCAGGCTGGTCTTAAACTCCTGAGCTCAAGTGATCTGCCCACCTCGGCCTCCCAGAGTGCTGGGATTACAGGCGTGAGGCACAGCACCCGACCAAGAAATTAGTTTTTATAAAAATTGAAACAATACACCCTCCTGATATCTGATAATAGGGTTACTGGCCACTTGAGACCCCACATTTAAAGGGCAGAAGACTAGTTGAAGGGATATGAGCACAAATACTACCTGTTTTTTTTCTTCTTTACTTAAAAATATTTATTTTTAGTGTATTATTTATATTGCAAGTCTTTTACAGACACATTCTTAGAAGTAGACAACTGAAAATATATTTCATCTTTAAAACTTGGGTCTTGTACTACCATTCCCAATTATCACTATTTTTTGTTGTTGTTCATTTTTAAAGCTCCAAAGTAACTCATGCGGGGTGTGCAGTCATAAATCTAGACTTGATTATTGAGGTAACAAGCTATGGGAAAAAAGAGAAGAGTTTGTCTGGGTATAAGATGAAGTAAGGAGTATTATGATTGAATGGAGAGAATAATGGGAGATTTTATTTATCTACTTAGAAGGGCTTGTTCTCATTATAATTTATAAATTTGATATTTTCTGAGTCATTAAAGTTCATCATTGGATAAAATTGGCCTAAGTTAATACTGATAGTGGCATCTTACAAAAATTCGTTTAGGAATGGGAGGACTAGTTTTATTTTAGTTTTCATTCTCAAAGGGACTGTAAGTTCTTAGAGGGCAGGGACTATCTGTCATCTATTTTTTTTAGCACACAGAATCTGCTCAGTAACATTTTTAAATAAATGCATGCCTTCTCCATGTATTATTAGATATATATCTGCTGAGTACATTAAATCTGATATTATATTCTTCTAATTCTTTATATATAAATTTATTTTAATTACAGTAACTATATACATACAGTATAAGAAAACTGCCGTAGCTACCTACGTGGTTCCTAAGTAATTTATATGTAAATTATTTGTAAAGTAATTTATATGTATTACTGCTCCATTGCTATCATTAATGATAATATTTTAAAAATAGAAAAATCTGTGGTGAAAACTCCTGGTAACATGCTTAAAGTTGAATATTCACTTTTAAAGTTTTAACTTTAAAACTATGATAATAAGCACTCTGTTTTCTAGTGAGGAAATATTTGTGTGTTTCCAAATTGTAGGGTTGAATTAGGATGATTTAAGACTTGTTTCTCTATAGAGTTGGGAAGGACATTTGTTTTAGTACATTATAATGAAATCTTAAAGAGTAGATTTTGACAAGAGACATTTTGCTGACACAGAATATTTTGTTCATTTTGACTCTCAAATAAGTTCTTCTGTCATAATGATTGATTTATATTCATTTTAGACTGTACAGTTTCCTAGCTGAGTTTTCTATCTATAAGGTACAGAAATCACTATTTAAGTTAATGATAAATTAAATAATTATCTTCAAAGGTGACAGATGGGTCACGTCCAAAGATTAACCTAAGAGTAGTTAAGTAAAAAAATACTATGATTATGAGTTATTGAAATGAATGCTAATTTTAAATTTAGCATGATTGGGAACAGAATACAGTAAGGTATCATTTATTTAATTGCTATAGTTTTTTGTTCTTTTAGACTTACTTGACTTCTCTGTGTTACAGTCATTGTTGAACTGTTTACTTCCTATTTTGAATCAACCACTGATGTGTTGCTGTCGCTCATCAGGTGGAAAGACCTGGAAAATTATATTTTATATTCACTTGCTTTTTAACTGTAACCCTTAACAGCATTTTGAAACAGTTAAAAAACAAAACCCCAATTATTTATAATGGAAAGCCATTGGAAGTAATTTTGTCATGGATTCTCTTAGTTGCAGGTGACTGGTGAATTTGGTGAATGCTAAGTGGTGAATTAGGCTGATATGTATGTCTAAATCTCATCATTAAACCAATGGCATTAAACCAACTGCCAAGTATTTTGCTTCATGAAAACCATTAAGACATGGAAAGCTCATAACTATTTGGCTGGTGAATAGTTTATTCTGATTTTGTCCTTATTCTTAAAAAGTCATGTAATTCAAAAATCTGCCCTTTGTTCCATGTAATAGTTAATATCTGTTCATACCACCATTCACAAGTATCTTTGCTTGTGGTACTCCAGAAAGCTGTAGTGCAGGAAATCTGTTTTTAGTGTAGTTTCCTATGTGAAAGTGATAAAAGCAGTGGACCCACTGCTCACTTTCTAGAAAAGTGCACATACTCATACAAGTTTAAATACAGTTTCAGGGAGTTTATAGACACCTTGAATATCATTCATGGATCCCTCATGGATACCATGGACCTTGGGTTAACAATAGCTTTGTAGAGGTAGACTTTTAAAAAAACTACATTTTATCCAAATTTGTAACTGCAATCCACTTTCTTCTGAGAAGCCTAGTGGATCTGCTTTCTACCCAGTGGTTCTGCAAACACTCAGACCACCAGTCGTTTCTGAGTGTAGTGAACCTTTGAGTGTATTGAGGGGAAAGAATCAGAAAAATGGAATAGAACAATTACATGAAAGGCAGGAGCAGGCTAGCAATGAGACTCAGGTGCTAGTAGGACTAGAGAAAAAGGCTGGGGGCCGGTGGGGCGGGGAGGGGGGAGTTTAGAAGAGGGAAATCTGAAATTAGAGACATGGGTTGTTGAAGGAACTTATTTGGTAATTAGCATATATTACCTTGCAAGAATGATACAAAAAAAAATTACTGGTTTATGACCTAGATGATATAAGGTCCTTGGGGGTGGTGGGGGGCAAGTTTGTCTTTTTGGTAACTGTTTCGTTATTTCATGTTGCTTTATAGGGATTTAATTTCTGCTATGTGATAGAATTCTTTTAAGATACATGCCATCCTTGTGTATATAAAATAAGTAGATGATTTATTGGGTTAGAATCTGTATTTAATTTGTTAAACTTTCCTATGTAAAGACTTTTGAAGAGAATATCTGTGTCATTTATTCTCAAACTTTTTGATCTTAGGACTCCTTTATACTCCTAAAATAAGTTTTGTTTATGCGGGTTTAATCTCTATTTATTGTATTAACAATCGAAACAAATTTTAAAACATTAAGTTAATTTAAAAATTAAAATCATAAATCTATTATATTAGCATAAATAACATTATTACAATTATCAGCTTGTTGTATGTTATCCTAAACAGCATTTTCTGAAACAAAACTAAGCAAAACTAAATGATAAGAAGAATAGTATTGTTTTACACTTTTGCAAATCTTTTAAATGTCAGGCTTAATGGAAGACAACTGGATTCTCATATCTGCCTTTGCATTCAGTCTGTCATCATATGGTTGATGTATATGAAGAAATATCTGGCCTCATACAGATACCTAATTGGAAAAGGAAAGAGTATTACCACCAAACTTATCAGGACAGTTTTTTTAAGTGCTGGGAAGATTTCATACTCACACTGGAGGACACAGTGTTTCAAAATTCTAATTTTTGCTTGAAAGCATGAATTTTATTATTAGCACCAAAACTGTTTATTGTTTTACTTGAAGTATAGGTTTACTTGGTTTCTTTTTGAAAAAAGGTCTGCCAAAATAAGCTGAAATAACCATAATTTGTTAATTTTTTTTTAAGCAGCTAGTTCAGCTTGCAACTCACAGTTATGCAAGTGCTTTCCTCACACTTGGCATGCAGCCTAAGTGCTTTGTGGAGAATTTGTATTTTGTCACAGAATATTAAAAAGACATAGTGAAGGTGGGATTGAGTTAATAATTTTTACTGTTTCATCAAGGACATTGTGAAGTGAAACTGGCCTTTAAAAAAAAATTTAAGTGCCTAGTGGTAAAGAATACATTGTTAGTATAGTGTGGTGCCGCTGTCTTGCTTTGTGCAATGGCGCCAGCAGTTTTATCCACCTTTGCTTTGTGCACCATCAGTATAAATGTCAACACAGTGAAAAAGACCAATATCTTATTACTGTGAAAATAATTTTAAGTTTGTGGACTCCTGAAAGGGTCTCAGGGACCACCAGGGGTCCACGGACACCATTTCAGAACTACAAGTCTGTGTAAAGTGAAATGCTTATGTAATATAATTTGCTCTGAGAGCATTATTTTATTTTCATCTGTAATATCTATACAGAAAGATTACCTTACCTGGAAAGAAACAGGTTTTTAGTATGCTGATCCTAAAGGCAACAGAATATATTGTCAAGCCATTAGCGTGATCCTCTTAGCGTATTTGTTAAGTGCCTACACAAGTATGATATTCTGCTGACTATTCTTCAGTGTGGAAACAGCTTTTGCCCTTAGAAGGCAGACCCTGTAGTCAGTCTTGACTGCACACATAAAGGGAAAAAAAGGATAGATCAACAGATCATATTTTGTTGGATCATAGTTTTCCATACAGAACTAGTGTAAGCTTCCTGGGGTTCCTGGGTAAGTCCTAGAGTGATTATTTACAAAATAAGGAAGTAGGACGAGGAGATTTCTAAGGCCTTATTCAGTTTAATATTCTGATTCTTTGACTTTTTTTTTTAAGCTGAGTGAATTGTTTATTAATTAGCTCTTAGCCACTTATTAATTTATTTAAGCTCAACTGGTTATGTATAATTTGTATTTGTTGCTATCACATTGGTTAAGCATTAATGTTATTTTGCAGTATTGAAAAACGGAATGTATAGAAGAGGAGATGGAAAGGAATTGTAAATGAAGAAGGCTTCTACAAGCAAGTGAATTTTAAGTGGCAAGGAAGAAGAAATTTGGATGGTGGGGGGGATGTACATTGCAGTGTATTTAACATATTTCTGAATTCAGAGTCTTTATAGCCTATGCTATAATAGCAGAGAAGGAAAATTTGAGTTCAGAAATAACCCTAAGGCCTGTAAGTTAAAGAATCTACCAGTAATATTCTCTGATAGTGACATGTGTAATATGAACTGTTGAAAAAAATCTCCAGAGTAAAAAGTGGTTCAGCACATAAATACATAATGTTGATTCTGAGGTTCCTTTAGCTCCATTAATTTTGACCAGAAAGCTATAATAGTTTTTGAAGGGGAATATAGTACTTAGGCATTAAAATATATTTATTTTTGCTCCTCAATGAAAAAAATCTTGTATTACCTTGAGATCTTTTGATCTTCTTTCTCATACTTTAGAAGGAAGGAATACTATTCAGTAAGGAAAAAATGACCCCCAAACTCAGGTTCTTACTCAGCCCAGCACAGTGTCAAAGTCCGTTAAAAATTTAAAAAGCTAGTGGAAGGGACTGGATGAATCCTGGGAAGGTGCTATTTAGATTCTTAAAAAGGAGAGAGAGCTCCTGGGATGCAGTTTGTGTTCAGGCAAATCAAACTTGGAAGCTGGAAAGCTGCTATTGTGGCAATATTTAAGAAAAAAAAAGACTTCAGAGATTATGTATTTTGGAAATATTTGACAACATTAGCAACATCAACTACTGACAAAAAAAGAACCACCTCTTTGGCAAATCTTTCACAGTTGTGCCAAGAAAAGCAGCTTCATTGGAACATTTTCATAAACTATCATCAGTTATGCAGCAGCAGCTTCACAAATCAGAAATGATATCTTCAGGCGCTGCTGTCAAGTGTTATTCAAATAATACCAGCCTCACATTTGAATAACAGCAGACATTTTGAATTAATTAATCAGATGAGATAGTCTAGGCCTTTTCTCATTAGTCTCTGGGTCAGGCTTGGGAAGATATATGTGTTGGTGATGATATACTTGTCTTTAATCATGATTTATGAAGATTTAGGATTGTGTGTGATTTGTCAAAGGTTCTGGGAAAAGGCTGGTGCATATTTCATTACTTAATCTGAGATTGATTTTATGATGCTAAGAGATATCACACTATTGTTCAAATGTGTGGGAAGTACAGGTAGACACAACATCCCAGGCTTTTTACTGGCTTATCTTTGCAACTGTCAAACAATGCTGTAAACTTTAACTGCTTGTAGTTAACAATTCCTGTTTTAATTATAGGCAGATTTTTTATTCTGTCCAAAGGGAGAAGTTTCAATGGTTATTTAGCTAAAATGCATAGCAGACATTATAACTATGACCTGGTATGAATCATGGACAAAGTTGGTAAATTTCATGGGTTGGTCATGGTGAAAATATAAAATTTCATGGCTTGTCAAAGATTAATATAAAATTCCCATTAAAATGGTGCAAATAATAGAGGAACAAGAAGTAAGGTTACTCTCCTTGCATGATACCTTCCCTGTCAGGACTAAGTTTAGCAAAATTGAGATGTAAAATCATATCTTTTTTCAGTTATTTAAGCAACATTAATGATCTATTAAATGAAATAATTTGTCTGAAAATATCTAGTATAATGCCTGGTTGATAGTAGGTACTGAATATTTGCTATTGATAATTTTATTTTCTCCTTTCCTACCTACTTTTCTTCCTTTCCTTTAATGTTTAAGGCTGTGTTAGCATTGTTTAGCCTTTACATTCTTCAGAATTTGAATTTTTAATCCTGTTGGGTCTTAATTTCTTGGGATGTGTTTTATTTTGAGGAGAGTAGTGCAAGGGTGAGAGGTTATCATTTTAGCGTGCTGGGTAACCAGGGGGACCCCAGTGTGACCTGAGTTCTCGTTGTGTCTGCTGGTATAATTTATGTTATGGCAGGCAGTGGGGTGGGAGGTAGGTAGGTGGTAGATATATGAAAAGTAGAATATTAACCTCTTAGTACATATGAAGCATGTACTGCCTAATTCAAAGTGAATCTTTCTGTATCATGTGCCTCCTGAGGGCAGTTACGTGTCTGGGATAAGTAGAGCGTTTTTCATTCTACTCTCAAGCACACTAAAATGCTTATTATGTGAAGTATTAAGGAATAATAAGGTGATTTTCAACCTTGTTATACAAAACAAAAAATTTGCTTTTCTTTCCAATCTTGGATGATTGACAGGTATTGCTTTATTGAGGTGATCGGGCTATTAATAATTACTAGTTCTTTTTCACTTTTATGTTTTGGGAACTGGGTTAGTACTCCTAAAGTAGCTTGGCACATCTTAACATAATTACAGGCAGACAATTCTAATTGATGTTCACTTTGGGGAAGATAGTTTATAAATAACAAGATGTGTTGATATTTGGAGAGATACAATATTTAAGAGTAGTCTGGGAGGCAGCTTGATGCAGAATAATACTGATTTTGGAAATTAATAGATGAGTCCTACTTCTGAACTGCTGCTTAATTGATTTGTAACTTTGACAAGTCACCTAATTTTTCCTGAGCTTTAGTTTTCTTTTCCTAAAGTAAGGCCACTAATTCGTAGCTTTCAGGATTGTGAGAATTAGAGGTGAATGTATGTACAGGACCTAACGTGATACCTGGTATGTAACAGATGCTTAATAAATTGCAGCTATTGCTGTTATCTTATCTATTCATTTATCTCTTCGAGAAACATACTGGGGCATGTGTTTGCAGGCCCAAGCCTGTAATCTCAGCACTTTGAGAGCCAAGATGAGAGGATTGCTTGAGCCCAGGAGTTTGAGACCAGTCTGGGCAACATAGGGTGACACCATCTCTACCTATTCCCCCCAGAAAAAAGAGTGATATATGTGGATAAATACAAGCTGAGTCATATAAATACAAGCTGGACCATTAAGTAAGTAGAGGCAGGTGATGAGACAGGCAGGGATGACATCATTGAGACTTCAGTTCTGTGTGAGGGTAGTATGGTCTTTGTTCTATACTTTGGCTAGCTACTGGTGCGTTCAAACAAGGGATTGATCTGATCAGATTTTTTATATAGTTCACTTTGGAAACTTAGAAGGAATATATTACTTATGAGACTTTTGTAGATCAGTGACGATATGTATTTGTAATGGGGTAATAGTGGGGTTAAAAAAGAGGAAACAATGGTTTTAAACTGAAAAATGAGAAGGAAGGATTAGGCGATTGGTTGGAGAATTTTTGTGTCCCTTCGTTCACTTGGCTGACTCCTATGTATCTTTCAGATCCTAGCCTGGATGTCCTTTCAGGAAGCCTTTTGACCACCTCTGAGTCTGCTGATAACCTACCTAAGTCTGAAAACCTATCTTATGTGCTCCAGTAGTATCCTGTGTTCCCCCTTGTTACTGTGCTCCTGACACTGTATTTAATTATATATTTAATTTTCTGTTGCCTCCAGGAAATTGTGAACTCAGGGCAGAGATACTGTGTTTTGTTTACTGTTTTGTCCTCTGGCACATAGTAGGAAGCACTCAATATCTGTTTTTTAAAATGAATTGAATGTAGTATGTGAGGAAGAAGGAGAAAACAAGGGCGTCTGTTTCTAGCATAGGTGACCCCAGGTGAGTGGTCGTTTTCCACCTGAGAGAGAGAGTAGAGTAGAACTGCGGGGTCATAGCATATGTTCGTTATCAACTTTGCTAGATAATGTTGAATTATTTTCCAAAATGTGTGTGCCAGTTTATATTCAATACCAGCAGTGTATATTTGTTCTATTTGCTTGAGGACATTAGTTTTTTTCATATTTAGGTAAAATTTGCATAACCTAAAATTAACTATTTTAAAATATATAATCAGTGACATTTAGTACATTCACATTGTTGTACAACCACCACTTCTTTCTAGTTCCAAAACATTTTCATCCCCTCTAAAGAAACCCCATACCTATTAGTCTGTTCTGGCACTGCTATAAATAAATAACTGAGACTGGGTAATTTATAAAGAAGAGATGTTTAATTGGCACACAGTTCCACAGGCTGTACAGGAAGCATGGCTGGGGAGGCCTCAGGAAACTTAGAATCATGGCAGAAGGTGAAGGGGAAGCCAGCGTGTCTTACATGGCCGGAGCAGGAGGAAGAGTGTGGGGAGCTGCTACACACCTTTAACAACCAGATCTTGTGAAAACTGTATCATGAGAACAGCACTAGGGGGATGGTGCTAAACCATTAGAAATCCCATCCATCACCCAGTCACCTCCTGCCAGGCCCCACCTCCAACTTTGGGGATTACAATTTGACATAAGATTTGGTTGAGGACACAGATCCAAACCATGTCACCTATTAAGCAGTCATTCTCTATTTCTCCTTTCTCCCAGCCCCTGGCAACCACCAATTTGCTTTCTATCTCTACGGATTTACCTAGTCTGGATATTTTATATAAATGGGATCATACAGTATTTGGTTCTTTGTGACTGGCATCTTTCACTTAATGTTTTTAAGGTTCTTCCATGTTGTGGCATATATCAGTACTTCATTTTTTTTAATGGCTGAGTAATATTTCATTGTATGGATATACTACAATTTGTTTATCCATTCATCAGCTAATGGGCAGTTGGGTTTTTTTTTACTTTTTGGCTATTGTGAATAGTGCTGTTCAGAATGTTTGTGTACAGGTATTTATTTGATTACCTGTTTTCAATTCTTTTGGTGTACATCTAGGAGTAGAACTGCTAGATCATGTGTTTAACTTTTTTAGCAAATGCCAAACCATTTTCCATAGTAGGTCTATCATTTTACATCCCCACAGCCATGTACAGGGTTCCAGTTTCTTTTTTTTTTTTTTTTGAGACAGAGTCTCGCTCTGTCACCCAGACTGGAGTATAGTGGCGCAACCTTACTGCAACCTCTGCTTCCTAGGTTCAAGCGATTCTCCTGCCTCAGCCTCCCAAGTAGCTGGGATTACAGGCATGTGCCACCACACCCAGCTAATTTTTGTATTTTTAATAGAGATGGGGTTTCACCATGTTGGCCAGGCTGGTCTCAAACTCCTGACTTCAGGTGATCCACCCACCTCAGCCTCCCAAAGTGGTGGGATTACAGGCATGAGCCACTGCACCTGGCCCACAGAGTTCCAATTTCTTATCAACACTTATTATTTTCCATTTTTATTATCACCAGTAGTGAGTGTGAATTGGTATCTCACTGTGGTTTTACTTTTCTTTTCTCTAAAGAATGAATAACGATAATCTTTTTGTGTGCTCGTTGGTCATTTGTTTGTCCTTGGAAAAATGTCTGTTCAAATCTTTTGCCTATTTTTAAAAACTTTTATGGTTTTAGGTCTTATATTTAGGTGGTTAATCCATTTGAGTTAATTTTTGAATATGGTGTGAGGTAGTGGTCCAAATTCATTCTTTTGGATGTAGATATTCAGTTGTCCTAGTACCATTTGTTGAAGATACTATTCTTTCCCTCATTGAATGTTTTTGCACCTTTGTCAAAAATAAATCGATTATAGATATATGTGTTTATTTCTGGATTCGTAGTTCTATTTCATTGATCCATATGTCTATCCTTATTCCATTAGTACACTGTTTTGATTACTGTAGCTTTGCAGTCAGTTTTGAAATCAGAAAGTGATGATCTATTAACTTTGTTCTTTTTCAAGATTGTTTTGGATAGTTGAGGCCCCTTGCAATTCCATGTGATTTTGAGGACTGGCTTTTCTATTTCTGCAAAAAATTGTGGTAGGAGTTGCATTGAATTTGTACATTGTTTTGGGTGGTATTGCCATCTTAACAATATTAAGTCTTCCAATCCATGAACATTGGATGTCTTTACATGTATTTAAGTCTTTAATTTCTTTCAGCAATGTCTAATAGTTTTCATTGTACCAATCTTTCACCTCCCTGGTTAAATTTGTTTGTTTATTGACTCTAGCAGGTTTTTTGGTGTGGATTCTTTGAAATTTTCTATACATAGGGTTGTGACAACTACAGATAAAGACAGTTTTACTTATTCCTTTCCAATTTGGATGCCTTTTATTTCTTCTTCTTTCCTCAATGATCTGACTAGAACTTCCAATACAATGTTGAGTGGCTGTGGTAGAAACAGGCATTCTTGTCTTGTTCTTAATATTAGTGGGAAAGCTTTAAGTCTTTCACCATTGAGTATATTGTTACCTATGGGTTTTCCATAAAAGCTATTTACCATGTTGAGGAAGTTCACTTTTATTTCTAGTTTTCTGAGTGTTTTTATCATGAAAAGGTGTTGGATTTTGTCAAATACTTTTTTTTTTTCCATCCTTGATTGGTTTTGTGTGTTGAACCACTCTTGCATTTTTGGACTAAATTCCATTTGGTCATAATGTGAAATCCTTTAAAAATGTTGTTGGATTTGGTTAGATAGGAGTTTGTTGAGGATTTTTGTATCTACACTTGTAAAATATATTGGTCTATAGTTTTCTTGTGGTAATTTTATCTGGCTTCAGTCTCACAATAGTACTTCTTTTCTTTTCTTTTTTTAAATGGGATTTTGCTCTGTTGCCTAGGCTGGAAGGCAGTGGTGCAGTCTTGGCTCACTGCAACCTCTGCCCCCCGGGCTCAAGCGGTTCTCCCACCTCAGCCTCCCCTCCTGAGTATCTGGGACTTTAGGCACATGCCACCATGCCTGGCTAATTTTTTTTGTATTTTTTGTAGAGACGGGGTTTTGCCATGTTCCCCAGGCTGGTCTTGAACTCCTGCGCTCAAGCAGTCCACCTGTCTCAGCTTCTCAAAGTTCTGGGATTACAGGTGTGAGCCACTGTGCCTGGTCTGCATGATATTAATATTACTTTCATCATAGAATCAGATAGAAGTATTGTGGCTTATTTTTGTTTGTTTTTGAGATGAGTTCCAGTGTTCTGCCTGCTTTGGCCTCCCAAAGTGCTGGAATTACAGGCATGAGCCACTGTGCCTGGCTGACACATGATTTTTCTTTTCTTTTATTTATTTATTTATTTTTGAGACGGAGTCTCTGTCACCAGGCTGGAGTGCAGTGGTGTGATCTTGGCTCACTGCAACCTGCAACCTCTGCCTCCCAGGTTCAAGCGATTCTCGTGCCTCAGCCTCCTGAGTAGCTGGGACTACAGATATGTGCCACCATGCCTAGCTAATTTTTTTGTATTTTTAGTAGAGATGGGATTTTGCCACGTTGCCCAGGCTGGTTTGAACTCCTGAGCTCAGGTAATCTGCCTACCCCAGCCACCCAACGTGCTAGGATTACAAGTGTGAGCCGCTGCTCCCAGCCTCTTCTTTTTAAGAGTTTGAGGAGTGCTGGTTTAATTCTTCTTCTTCTTCTTTTTTTTTTTTTTTGAAATGGAGTCTCACCCTGTCACCCAGGCTGGAGTGCAGTGGCATGATCTGGGCTCACTGCAACCTCCACCCCCTGGGTTCAAGCAATTCTCCTGCCTCAGCCTCCCAAGTAGCTGGGACTACAGGTGCAAGCTGCCGTGCCTGGCTAATTTTTTTTTTTTTTGTATTTTAGTAGAGACGGGGTTTTACTATGTTGCCCAGGCTGGTCGCAAACTCCTGAGCTCAGGCAATGTGCCCGCCTCGGCCTCCCAAATTGCTGGGATTACAGGCATGAGCCACCATGCCCAGCCTAATTATTCTTTAAATGCTTGGTAGAATTCATCAGAAAAGCCATTTGGTCCTGGGCTTTTCTTTTTTGGAAGATTTTTTGATTACTTTACTCTCTTTCTTTGTTATAGATCTGTTCAGATTTCTGTTTCTTCTGGAATCTCTTAAGGTAATTTGTGTGTTTCAAGGAATTTGCTCATTTCTTCCAAGTTATCTAATTTGTTGGTATATAATTATTTGTATAATTCTCTCATAATCCATTTTATTTCTGTAAGGTTGGTGGGAACGTCTCCACTTTCATTTCTGATTTTTGTTTTCAAATCTTCTCTCTTTTTTTTTTTTGAGACGGAGTGTCACTTCGTTGCCCAGGCTGGAGTGCAGTGGTGTGATCTCGGTTCACTGCAACCTCCTCCTCCCAGGTTAAAGCGATTCTCCTGCCTCAGCCTCCCAAGTAGCTGGGACTACAGGTTTGTACCACCACACCTGGCTAATTTTTGTATTTTTTAGTAGAGATGGGGTATCACCATGTTGGCCATGCTGGTCTCAAACTCCAGACCTCAGGTAATCCACTTACCTTGGCCTCCCCAAGTGCTTGGATTACAGGTGTGAGCCACCGTGCCTGGCCCTCTTTTTTTTTTTTTTTGAGACGGAGTCTCACTCTGTCATTCAGGCTGGAGTGCAGTGGCGTGATCTTGGCTCACTGCAACCTCCGTCTCCTGGGTTCAAGCAATTCTTTACCTCAGCCTCCCGAATAGCTGGGATTACAGGCGCCTGCCACCATACCTGATTAATTTTTTGTATTTTTAGTAGAGACAGAGTTTCACCATCTTGACCAGACTGGTCTTGAACTCCTGACCTCGTGATCCACCCACCTCAGCCTCCCAAAATGCTGGGATTACAGGCGTGAGCCACTGCGCCCGGCCTTTTTTTTCCTTCGTGTAGCTAAAGTTTATCAATTTTGTTGATCTTTTCAAAGAAACAAATTTTGGTCTTATTGATTCTTTCTATTGTTTTTCTGTTCTGTGTTTTGTTGTTTCCACTCCAACTTTTTTTTTTTTTTTTTTAGTGGCGATCAAATTTATTAACTTTAAAGGACATCAATAAGAACAGACAGGACCAGAAATTGTATCTTGGTGATCCACATGCCAGGAGTAGCGCGGCAGAGGATGGAGAGTGGAACTTAGCGATTGAGGCGCAGCCTGCAGAAAGCTGCACTTCTGCACTAGAGATTAAATAAGAGGGTCAAAATCAACATAAACTAAACCCTTTTTTAAAAAGTCATGTAAACACAAATGATTGCTGCAACTGGAAAACAACATTGAAAATAAATTATTCGTGTGATGCATATCTATTTCAACAAACCTTTCCTTAAACCTTTAACGTTACTCTTACAAGCAAATACCGTTAATAGCTTACTTCTGTCTTAATTTTTCTAACCACAGGAAAATTGAAATATAAGTAATCTGATAAACATCAAGTTTTACGTTGATGCTTTTGACCACAGGGTATATACAGTGTTAAGAATTTAAATTCTATCCATCAGATATACTTTAGGACTCCATTTTGAAGATAGCCTCTTCTACAGAAAAGAAATTTTTAAAAGTCAATTCTCCAGTTTCTCATCACATCTTAATTTTTTGTAAAAGGCTTTTAAACACTAGTATCACTCCAAGTCTTTAGCCTTTGATACTTGCTCTGAAAACACACTATTGTATATGTTTGCGTATGTACACACACACACACACAAATAACAGTGACTTAAAAGTGGCAACCGCCTCTTGAAAAGTAAAAATATGTCATCCCTCCATTCTGCCCTTAAATGAGAAATAAAGACAATAGATTTGCCCACTGCAGACTGGGATACCAGAAAAGACGTTCTAAGTCTCGCCTGAGACAATATTAACCTGCTATCTTAAGTCCCAACTTGGATGACTTAAATTTCAGTGTACGTGCCTCCGTTCCCACTCTTGCCCCATCAGCTCCATCAGCATCGTCATCCCCGGCTCGGATCCCGGCCGCGACCCGCCAGGGCCGCCGGAGTCCGCGAATACCGCCCGCTCCCGGCAACGAAGCTCCCCGTCTCCCGGCCGACCGCGAGTTCCTGGAGCAGTAGCCTCCAAGGTTCCCAAAGCCCACGATTCAGGCGAGCGGTGCCGACTGGGCCGTGGACTGTGGCATTTTAAAACTACAGAATTCTCACTGCACGACTGGCGCGGCCGAGGTGGCCCAGGAGACCCTCCAAGAGATTCTGGTCAGCTGCCGGGAGCGTGGAAGAGCAACCAAAACCATCAAGGCGCCGCGCCAAGTCCCCGGAGCAGTCACCTCAGCTTTCCGTTCTCCCTCTAGTTACAATTACTCCACAGGCTTCTGGCGCTTCCTTCGAGAAAATGAAAAACTAAAAACGCGTAGAGGTGGTAGAAGTCGTTGGCATTTTCCGTTTAATGTGATCCCCCAGGCTCCATCCCTTAAGTGGGGTTTCCAAACTCGAATGCATCCTCAGCAGAGGTTTTCCATGTTGACAGATCTCTCGCCTCCCACAAAATGGGGCCGGGGAGGCGGCCGCGGTCTCCTCTATGGGCGCCGCCATTTTGTGAGGCGGCGGCGGCCCACTCCAACTTTTATTATTTACTTTCTTCTGCTAGATTTGGGCTTAATGTTTTCTTCTTTTTCTAGTTCTTTAAGGTATAAAGTTAGGTTATTGATTTGAGATCTTTTTTTTTTCTTAACGTAGGCATTTATGGCTATAAATTTACTTCTGAGCATTGCTTTTGCTATATAAGTTTTGGTATGTTGTATTTTCCTAAATATGTCCTATACCTTTTTGTTCCTCATTCCCTCCATTACCTTCTTTTGTGTTTGCATTTTTAATTGTATATCATTTGATCCCCTTCTAATTTCCTTTTGTGTATAATTTTTGGATATTTTCTTGGTGATTATTATGGGGATTACAATTAATATCCTAAGTTTATAACAATCTGGTGTATTAGTTAATTTTCATGCTCCTGCTAAAGACATACCCAAGACTGAGCAATTTACAAAATAAAGAGGTTTAATGGACTTACTGTTCCACATGGCTGGGGAGGCCTCATAATCATGGTGGAAGGTGAAGGGGACGTCTCACATGGCAGCAAATAAGAGCTTGTGCAGGGAAACTCCTCTTTTTCAAACCATCAGATCTTGTGAGACTTGTTAACTATCATGAGACCAGCATGGGGAATGACCTGCCCCCCATGATTCAATTACATCCCACCCCTCCCCTCCCACAACATTTGGGAATTCAAGATGAGATTTGGGTAGGGACACAGCCAAACCATATCATCTGGTTTTGCCCACCTAGTTTCAATAGCACATAAAAACTCTACTCCTTTACAACTCCATTTTTCTCTTTTATATTATTGTTACAAATTACATTTTTATACGTGTGTGCTCATTAAAATAGCCATAATTGTTTTATGCATTTGCCTTTTATTTATGTAGGAAACAATAAGGAGCTATATACCAAACATATGTTAATATTGGCTTTTATATTTACCTATGTGGTTATCTTCACTGGAGTTCTTTATTTCTTCATAGTTTCGACTTACTGTTTAGTGTCCTTTTATTTCAGCCCGAAGGACCCTTTTTAGCATTTCTTGTAGCGTAGGTAGGTCTACTAACAGTGAAATTTCTTGGCTTCGGGGTGACTTTTAATGCTTTACTTTTTTCATTTTTGAAGGACAATTTTACCAGATAGAGAATTCTTAGTAGGCAGGTTTTTTTTTTTCTTTCAGCACTTTAAATATGTTGTCCCATTGCTTTTTCACCTTCATAGTTTCTGATAAGAATGCCCCTGTTAATCCTTTTGAAGATTCCTTCTATGTAATGAGTTTGCTTCTCTTGCTATTTTCAAGATTCTGTTTCTTTCAACAGTTTGATTATAATGTGTCTCAATGTGAATCTCTGTGTGTATCTTTCTTAGAGCTTATTGAACCTTTTGGATGTATAATTTAATGTCTTTTATCAAATTTTGGAAGCTTTCAAAGCCAATATTTTGTCAAATATTATTTCCGTCCCTTTCTGTCTCTCCTTTCTTTTTGGGACTCCCATTATTATATGTTGGTGTGCATGATGTCCCAACATGTGTGATGGTATGCGTGATGTCTCGTTATTATACATTGAGATGCATGATGTTCTCTTAGGCTCTTTTCATTTTCCTTCTATTCTTTTTCTTTTTTTGAGGGGAGTTTTACTCATGTTGCCCAGGCTGGACTGCAGTGGCACGATCTCAGCTCACTGCAACCTCTGCCTCCTGGGTTCAAGTGATTCTCCTGCCTCCGCCTCCTGAGTAGCTGGGACTACAGGTATACGCCACCATGCTTGGCTAATTTTTGTATTTTTAGTAGAGATGGGGTTTCACCATGTTGGCCAGGCTGGTTTCGAACTCCTGACCTCAAGTAATATGCCTGCCTCAGCCCCCAAAGTTCTGGGATTACAGGCATGGGCCACCACGTGGGCCTGATCCCTTTTTGCAGTTTTAATCTCTTTGCTAATACTCTGTTTTTGTTAAAACATCATTCTCCTGGTTTCTTTTAACTCCTTGTTCATGGTTTCCTTTAGCTCATCAAGCATATTCAAAACTTATTTTGGGCCGGGAGCAGCAGCTTCATGCCTGTAATCCCAGCACTTTGAGAGGCTGAGGCGGGCAGATCACCTGAAGTCAGGAGTTCGAGACCAGGCTGGCCAACATGATAAAACCCCTTCTCTAATAAAAATACAAGAAAATTAGCTGGGCATGGTGGCGCATGCCTATAATCCCAGCTACTCTGGACGCTGAGGTGGGAGGATCACTTGAACCCAGGAGGCAGAGGTTGCAGTGAGCTGAGATCATGCCACCGCACTGCAGCCTGAGTGACAGACGGAGACTTTGTCTCAAAAGAAAAAAACAAACAAAAACCCTTACTTTGTCTAGCAAGTCCAATATCTGTGCTTCCTCAGGGAGTTTCTGTTAATGTCTTCAGTGGATGGGCCATAGTTTTTGTTTCTTGGTGGGTTTCATGGTTTTATTTTATTTTATTTTTTGAGACGATGTCTCTCTCCCAGGCTGGAGTACAGTGGTGCGATCTTGGCTCACTGCAACCTCTGCCTCCCTGGTTCAAGTGATTCTTGTGCTTCAGCCTCCCGAGTAGCTGGGATTACAGGCGTATGGCACCAACTCTGGCTAATTTTTGTATTTTTAGTACAGACGGGGTTTCGCCATGTTGGCCAGGCTGGTCTTGAACTCCTGACCTCAGGTGATCCATCTGCCTCAGCCTCTTAAAGTACTGGGATTAGAGCTGTGAGCCACCGCACCCAGCCAGGTTTTGTGATTTTGTTGTTGTTGTGGTTAAGAATTGGATATTTTAATGTGGTGGTAACTCTGGAAATCAGATTCTTCTCATTCCTCAGAGTTTATTTTTGTTGCTTGCCGTGGACTATGGCTGTTTGTGTTTGGACTTGCAAAAATTATTTTTGTAAAGTTGATGTTTGTCATGTGTGATTTCTGAAGTCTCTGTTCCATTAGCTTGTGTTCAGCTAGTATTTTGATAGGGATTTCCTTGAATGCCAAGAGCCTAAATAAATAATTAAAATAAAGGAGGAAAAACAAAAAGAAGAAAGGAAAAAAGGGAAAGAAAAAACCCCTTTCTCAGCCTTTGTGGATTGTCTCTGTTTGGGGACATTCCTTCATCACTTGGTAAGGTCATTTACGACTGTGCCTTAGTTTTTACTTTCTGTTTGTATTGAGCCTAGAGGTCAGCCACAGTATTCTTGGGTCTTTGCTGAGCATGTGTCCTGCCCTGAGCATACCCATGACTTTCTGAATTTCATAGTATATATCATGCTTTTAAATGTCCTAATTTCTCTAAGAAACATTCTCCCTTCGCCAGCCTTTTCTTTTAGGCTTTTGTTACTTTACTGTTTGCCTCACCTAAAGTCTTTTGCCCCAGGTGGCTGCACATCTTTTCTTTTACTTATAATGTTTTGGAAGAACGTCCCCTGTTTTTCTGCCCTGAGTGAGATCTGAATTAGGTGAAACAGACAAGCGCCTTGTGTCAGTTCTTGGGATGGTTAATATTAGTTGTCAACTTGATTGGGTTGAAGGATGCCTAGATAGCTGGTAGAGTATTGTTTCTGGGTGTGTCTGTGAGGGTGTTGCCAGAGGAGGTTAACATTTGAGTCAGTGGCCTGGGAGAGGAAGATTTACCCTCAGTGTGGGTGGGCACCATTCAATCAGCTGCCAGTGCAGCTAGAACAAAGCAGGAAGAAGGTGGGGTAACCTGGCTTGCTAAATCTTCTGGCTTTCATCTTTCTCCCATGCTGGATGCTTCCTGTCCTCGGACATCAGACTCCAGGTTCTTCGGCCTTTGGACTCTTGGACTTACATCAGTGGTTTGCCGGGGGCTCCTGGGCCTTTGGTCACAGACTGAAGGCTGCACTGTCGTCTTCCCTACTTTTGAGGCTTTTTGACTTGGACTAAGCCACTACTGGCTTCCTTCCTCCTCAGCTTGCAGACGGCCTATTGTGAGACTTCACCTCGTGATCATGTGAGTCAATTCTCCCTAATAAATTCTCTTTCATTTATACATATATCCTGTTAGTTCTGTCCCTCTGGAGAACACTGACTAATACAATTTTTAAGGCTGGCCCCAGAAACAAACATAGTTCTTGAGAATAAGATCTCTTCTGCTTTCTTCAGAACCAGGGACCAGTATCCCACAGTGGAAATTCAGGCGGCTGACTTTGAGCCTGCCACTAAACCAGGTTGGGAGATGATACAAGGGAAAGTAAAAATGTCACAAGACTCTCATTTTAAAGGTGACTGTTTAAAGTCGCTTTTTTTTGTTTTTTTAAGTTCAGTGTTTACATGGTTGCTGTAAACCTTTGACTATTTTCTAGCATACTGAAAAATTTGATTCTGATAGTTTTCTCTTGATTTTTTGATGTTACTGTGGAAGAACTGGCCCTTGGTTTACCTACTCCATTTCCTGCTGATATCACTCCCAAAAGGGGGAAGTTAGTTTGAATATGTTGAATTTGAGGTACTATGAGAAGGCCCAGTGAATATATCTCACAGGTAATTAGGTATAAGAGCTTGAATCTTTCTTTCTAAGAGAGGAGATTTGAGCTACAAATATGAACTGAGATGTCACCTGCTTATCATGGAAAATGCAAGAGTGTTTAAGATCATCAGGGAGAGTTCCAGGGCATACCACCATAGATGAGTTCACAGTAGAGGCAGAAAACCAACGGGCACAAAGTACAAGGAAAACCAGGAGCCTGTGGTACAATGAAAGGTGTTCTTATCATAAGTTATTTTAGTAGAATGGTGACATTTGAATGAAAAGAAAAAGGGAATTAGATAGCGATTAGGAGGTGATATAAGGTGAAAGACTTCTTTTTACTCTTTTATATGGACAGGAGATTTGAACATTAGGTTTGGAGTTGTGGGAGGACCTGTGGAGAGAATAGAGTAGAACAGGGATGAATGATGGAGCAGAGTCTTAGAGGAGAACAGAGGAATAGAGTTAAGAGCACAAATAGAGTTGACTTTCAGTAGATGTTGGGACATTTCGATTTTTAAGACTGGAGATAAAGTGAGAGATAGGTAAGTATGTAGAGTTTTTTTTTTTTTTTTTTTTTGAGATGGAGTCTTGCTCTGTCACCCAGACTGGAGTGCAATGGCCCAATCTCAGCTCACTGCAACCTCTGCCTCCTGGGTTCAAGTGATTCTCTCACCTCAGCCTCCCGAGTAGCTGAGATTACAGGCGTACACCACCACACCCAGCTAATTTTTGTATTTTTAGTAGAGTCGGGGTTTCACCATGTTGGCCAGGCTGGTCTCGAACTCCTGACCTCAGGTGATCCGCCCACCTCGGCCTCCCAAAGTGCTGGGATTACGGGCATGAGCCACTGTGTCTAGCCTATTTTTAGTTTTTATTTATTTTTTATTTTTTCAAGACAGGGTCTTGCTCTGTCACCCAGGCTGGAGTGCAGTAGCATGATCATGGCTCACTGCAGCCTCAACCTCCTTAGCTCAAGTGATCCTCCCAACTCAACCTCTTCAGTAGCTTGGACTGCAGGTGTACACCACCACACCTGGCTAATTTATTTATTTACTTGTAGAAATGGGGTCTCGCTGTGTTGCCTAGGCTGATGTAGAGAAGTTTATAAGTGGGAATTGGAAAGCTGAGGGAAAGTGTACTGCATGGATTAACTTTTTTTTTTGATGAGCAGGAAAGATAATCTCTTCAGTAAGTTGGGCTGTGATGAAGTAGAGTTTGAAGGGAGTGATGAAGTCCTGGAATAGTTACTCCAGATAATGAAAGAGTGAGCTGGCCAAGGATAAGAAAAGTAATTGTCAGATTGAAGACTCAGCTGAGGTTGGAGACTGAAATTGAAATGGCACTATCATGACCACTTGTCATTTCTCTAGCAGGTTAACATCGACTACAACTTGAGTATATGCTTGGGGCTTGCTTGGCAAATGAGAGAAAAGGATAGAGTGAAATGGATTATAGGGGTCTGTTGCAAGAATAGTTAAGATGTTCAACCATATAATCCATTTTGCATAGATAGGAAAGGTAAAGGAGTGGCTGATAGATGAGAAAATGGAGGGATTTTAGGATTGTTTGGTTTAATTAAATTGAGGAGTAAATAGGTGGAGTGCAAGAAAGGGAAGGTGACTGGCGGAGTAAGAGACTGTTATCATAGGATGAGACATTTGAATTTTATTTCAGAAATGAAGCACTTCTAGGTGATGGATGATAAAGTTCAGGATGTGGCCCTGGGAGCTTGTGTGTCAAAGTGAAATGGAGCTAAAGGTCATTGGTTATTTATTTATTTATTTATTTTTTAAGGAGGTCAGAGAACTGTAAGGCTAGGTTGTTGGTTGAATATCTTATATGCTCCCTGAAGCCAGACTCATGGAATTACTTGGGATAGAGAAAGAGACTGAATCTTGTGCCAACATTTTAAATGAATGTGACAATTATTAATATTAGTTAATAACCAACAGTGGATGCTACCTTGCCAAGTTAATTTTTCTTAGATAATTAGTTGTTTAATGTGGAGATCATGCTATGGTCAGTTTATTGAGAAAAGCAGAATATTAAGTTAGGAAAATGAAACCCATATAAGCACTGTTCATACCATAAATTTATTATGTGAATATTTACTAAATTCTTATTCTGGGACTTGAAGTTGCTTGCAGCCAAGGGGAAGAGACAAATTTCTAAACAGATAATTGATATAGTGTGCTCAGTGTTACAGTAAAGCAGTGGTGTTGTGGGAAGGATATATCCCAAAACCCATTGGGATGGGCAAGAAAATATCAGAACTTCTACTTACATTTATCTATTCATTGTATGTACTTTCGTTATAATTTGTTAATACAAAAGATTTCAGACAATATAAAAGCATAGATAAAATACAAAAACACTAATGTTCCTGGCATTTAAGAAATAAAATATTACAGATGTAATTGAAAGCTTGCTGTGGGCCGGGCATGGTGGCTTACGTCTGTAATCCTAGCACTTTGGGAGGCCGAGCTGGGCAGATTGCCTGAGCTCAGGAGTTCAAGACCAGCCTGGGTAACACAGTGAAACCCTGTCTCTACTAAAAAACACAAAAAATTAGCTGGTTGTGGCAGCATGCACCTGTACTCCCAGCTACTTGGGAGGCTGTGGCAGGAGAATGGCTTGAACCTGGGAGGTGGAAGTTGCAGTGAGCCCAGATTGCGCCACTGCACTCCAGCCTGGGCGACAGAGCGAGACTCCATCTCAAAAAAAAAAAGGAAAGCTTGCTGTGTAGCCTTCCCTAATCCCATTTCCCTTCCTTTTTCTCTTTCCTCCCCACACTGAATTTATTATTCACCATTCTCATTAGTGTTTACCAATATTGCATGTTTTTGAACCTTTAAGATTGTTTCATACTGTTGTTATCTTTCTATGATTTGCTTTCACTCAACAATTATTTTAAGATTTTCAACATTGACACATTTAGTTCAAGTTAATTCATTTTTCCTGCTGTATCGTATTCTATTGTGATTATTCTGTAATTTCCTTCTTAATTCTTGTGATGATAGATATTGAAATTGCTCCAATTTTTCCTATTATAAAATTTCAGTTGTCAATTGCTGCATAAGGAATAGCCCTAAAATTTAGTGACTGAAAACAGCAAACATTTATCATCTCATGGTTTCTGTGGGTTAGATAGCTAGACATAGTTTAGCAGGGTGCCGCTGTGTTTAGTTTCTCACAAGATTTCAGTCAGGTGACAGTGGGCTGCAGTTATCTCGAGAGTCACTTGGGGGAGGGTTTGCCTCTCTGCTCACTCACATGACTATTGACAGTACTCAGGTCCTCACTGACTGATGGCCAGAGACATCAGTTCTTCCCTACTTGGGCCCCCCATTTTAGGGCAGCTTACAGCATGGCAGCTGGCTTCCCTCAGAGTGAGTGAGTGAGTGAGACAGGGAACCCAATTTGGAAGTCACATTGTTTTTGTAACCTAATCTTGGAATCCCATTACTTCTGCCATATTCTGTTTGGTAGGGTGAAGTCATTAAGATCAGTCCATGCTCAAGGGGAGGCTACTACATAGGGTGTGAATAGTAGGCAGTGGGACCATTGGAGCCTTCTTAGAGGCTGCCTACCACTCTGGGTGAAAGGGTACACATCATCCATTTTATTATTTAATAGTTATTATGAAATATTCCTATTGTGGCTATTCTAATGTATACTTTCCTAAAAAGTAAGAATTTAAGCTTTACTAATGTTTAAAATAGGAATCAATATTGGTGGTTTGTGTGTTAGAAGCTTACTTAGAGCATTCAGGATTGAGAAGAAATAGTGGGAGTTCCAGGTTTGTTTTGATAGATTACCACTTTCTGTTCCTGGTTGGGAGTATTTGTATTTTGTAGATGTAACTAAACTGATGCTCATCAAATGGACAAGTTATCTGAAGACATCTGCAAAGAAATACATGGATTAAAATAAGAGGAATAATGTAAGTGTATAATAAGAAAGTGGGAGAAATGATACTTCTACTCTTGATATAAGCTCTTAGTCAACTGTGTATGAGGGAAAGATAATTTTGATCTCTAATATCTGATAGAAAGCCATCCAAAGCATTAAAATTGCAGAGACTATTTCTTTCTTTCTTTCTTTTGAGACAGTCTTGCTCTGTCACCCAGGCTGGAGTGTGGTAGCACGATCTCAGCTCACTGCAACCTCTACCTCCCGGGTTCAAGTGATTCTCGTGCTTCAGCCTCCCTAGCAGCTGGGACTACAGGCATGCACCACCACGCCTGGCTAATTTTTTGTATTTTTAGTAGAGATGGGGTTTCGCCATTTTGTCCAGCTGGTCTTGAACTCCCGAGCTCAGGCAATCTGCTCGCCTCAGCCTCTCAAAGTGCTGGGATTACAGGTATGAACCACTGTGCCTGGCCAACTATTTCTTTATAATTTAATTTAATTTTTTTAAAACAGAGTCCCGCTCTGTCACCCAGGCTGGAGTGCAGTGGCACAATAATAGGTTATTGCAGCCTCAAATTCCTGAATTCCAGTGATTCTTTTGCTTCAGCCTCCCCAGTGGCTGGGACTACAGTTGTGCACCATCATGCCTGGCTAATTTTTATTTTTTGTAGAGATGGAGTCTTACTATGTTGCCCGGACTGGTCTTGAACTTCTGGCCTGGAGTGATCCTCTCAAAGTGTTGGGATTATAGGTGTGAGCCACCGTTCCCTGCTGAATTCAATTGTAGTCTTTATAATTATTACCACCATTGTTAACAATGAACCTTACCCTAATTTTTTTTTTTTTTTTTTGAGACAGAATCTTGCTCTGTTGCCCAGGCTGGAATATAGTGGTGCAATCTTGGCTCACTGCAACTTCTGCCTCCTGGGTTCAAGCAGTTCTCCCTGCCTCAGCCTCCCGAGTAGCTGGGATTACAGGTGCCTGCCACTATGCCTGGCTAATTTTTGTATTTTTTAGTAGAGACGGGGATTTGCCATTTTGGCCAGGCTAGTCTTGAACTCCTGACTTCAGGTGATCCACCTGCCTTGGCCTCCCAAAGTGCTGGGATTACAGGCATGAGACACCATGCCCGGCCACCGTAATTGTATATTAATAGTGCCTTAAGATGTTAGCTAATAATTGTAGTACACATACATTTTTATCTATCTATCTATCTATCTATCTATCTATCTATCTATCTATCTATCTATGTATCTGTGTCAATCATCTGTCATCTATCTATCTATCTAGCTAGGATTTGTATCCCCACTTGAATCTCGTGTCAAATTGTGATCCCCGATGTTGGAGGAGGGGCTTGGTGGCAGGTGATTGCATCATGGGGGGAGATTTCCCTCTTGCTGTTCTTATGGTAGTGAGTGAGTTCTCACGAGATCTGGTTATTTAAAAGTATGTAGCACCTCCCCCTGCCCTCTCTTCCTCCTGTGCTCTCTCTTCCTCCTGTTCTGGTCGTGTAAGATGTGCCTGCTTCCCCTTTGCCTTGTGCCATGATTTAAGTTTCCTAGGCTGGGCGCGGTGGCTCACGCCTGTAATCCCAGCACTTTGGGAGGCCGAGGCGGGAGGATCACAGGGTCAGGAGTTCGAGACTATCCTGGCTAACACGGTGAAACCCCGTCTCTACTGAAAATAGAAAAAAATTAGCCGGGCGTGGTGGCAGGCGCCTGTAGTCCCAGCTACTCGGGAGGCTGAGGCAGGAGAATGGCGTGAACCCGGGAGGCAGAGGTTGCAGACTCCGTCTCAAAAAAAAAAAAAAAAAGTTTCCTTAAGCCTCTCCAGCCGTGCTTCCCATACAGCCTGTGGAACTGTGAGTCAGTTAAACCTCTTTGTTTTTATAAATTATCCAGTCTTAGGTAGTTCCTTATAGCAGTGAGAGAATGGATTAATACTACACACACACACACACACACACACACACACACACACACGCATATAAATAAATAAATATTGGAGAGTACGTGATCAAATCTGTAGACTCTTATACTAGAATCCTAGACGTAGGAAAAGAATACTGTGGGAGTAAAGAGGAGGGAGCAACTAACTGCCTAAAGGAAGTCAGGAAAGGCTGCACTAGAGGAGGTAGATTTTGAGCTGGGTCACAAAGGACAGAAAAAAGACCTTTTTGGTAGAGGAAACAGCATTTTCAAAGGAACAGATCCTTCAGGGTATGGCTCTTTGAAGATTGGTAATAACTTTTCTAGGTGCTTAGTGTCAGAAATATTAGGGGAGGTGAAGGAAAATGAGAATGGAGATGTAGGAGGTGGCCAGAAGGTAGGCTCTGTAGAGCTAGTGGAGATCAATTAAATAGGAAATTGACATGATCCACTAGAACTAAGGAGTCCCTTAGTTCCCTGATTGGAAACTGGCTAGTTTGGCCCATAGTGCTATCCTTTAGGTCAAGACTTCCAGAGCCAGCCTTAGCTTATAGCTCCCGGTGATAGGGAGCAGTGGTTTCCCATTGAGAATTTCAGGGCATTGTTTTAGTTTTTCATAAACAAAAAATTGGATGTGGATAAATTTTATTATTATTTAAATAGCTTTATTGAGGAATACTTAATTTTTTTTTTTTGAGTTGGAGTCTCACTCTGTTGCCCACGCTGGAGTGCAGTGGCACAATCTCTGCTCACTGCAACTCCGCCTGCCGGGTTCAAGCGATTCTCCTGCCTCAGCCTCCCGAGTAGCTGGGACTACAGGCGTGTGCCACCACGCCCGGCTAATTTTTGTATTTTTTAGTAGAGACCAGGTTTCACCATATTGGACAGGCTGGTCTCGAACTCCTGACCTTGTGATCCACCTGCCTTGGCCTCCCAAAGTGCTGGGATTACAAGCGTGAGCCACCGCGCCCGTCCGAGGTATACTTAATTTATGATAAACTGTGCATATTTAAAATGTACAATTTGATAAGTTTTAAAAAAATATATTGGCCAGTTACGGTGGCTCATGCCTGTAATCCCAGCACTTTGGGAGGCCGAGGTGGGCGGATCATGAGGTCAGGAGATCGAGACCATCCTGGCTAACATGGTGGAACCCTGTCTCTACTAAAAATACAAAAAATTAGCCGGCCGTGGTGGCGGGCGCCTGTAGTCCCAGCTACTCGGGATGCTGAGGCGGGAGAATGGCGTGAACCTGGGAGGCGGAGCTTGCAGTGAGGCAAGATTGCACCACCGCACTCCAGCCTGGGTGACAGAGTGAGACTCCATTTGGGGAGGAAAAAAAAAAAAAAAATATATATATATATATATATACACATATATTTACTATTAAGTGGAAGTGGATCATCATAAAGGCTTTTTTCCTTTTTTTTTGGTTGACATGGAGTCTGACTCTGTCTGCCAGGTTGGAGTGCAGTGGCACGATCTCAGCTCACTGCATCCTTCGCCTCCCGGGTTCAAGCAATTCTCCTGCATCAGCCTCCCTAGTAGCTGGGATTACAGGTGCTGGCCACCACACCCAGCTAATTTTCATACTTTTAGTAGAGACGGGGTTTCACCATTTTGGCCTGGCTGGTCTTGAATTCCTGACCTCAGGTAATCCGCCTGCCTCGTCCTCCCAAAGTGCTGGGATTACAGGCACGAGCCACTGTGCCCTGTCAAAGTTGATAAGTTTTGACATAGGTAAATACCATCATTGCAGTTGGGATAATGAACATATCCATCAGGCCTAAAGTTTCTTTGTACCCTTTGGGTAAATTTTAAAAATGTAATACATTATATTAAAATAAATATATATAAAATAAAGCTATTATTGTAGGGAATTTAGTGAGTGATTGTATTTTAAAAACCTTTCCATTATGAAGATTTAAAAACATACAGAGAGAGTAATGTTATAAACTTCTGTGTACCCAATCACACAACTTAAATTTGTGTGATAACATTTTTAATCTTATAATGTTTACAATTTTTGTTTTCTTACAAATATGATGTTGTCTTACAAAAGCCTGATAAACTGAATTCTTAATTTTACAAATGAGGAAATTAAAATGTGGATAAATTGAATCGCTTGAAAAAATGTTTAAGTTATGGAAATGCGGGAGTTGATGAGGAGGAAAAAACATATTTTCTGCTTCTGTGTTTACTGGACCCTTGCTACTCAAAAGTGTTCTCTGTGGACTGGCAGCATGGCCATCACCTGGGAGCTTATTAAAACTGAAGATACTCACACCCCACCTCAGAACTACTGAATCAGAAATTGTATTTTAACAAGATTCCCAGGTGATCATATACACATTACAGTTTGAGAAGCTCAGTGTTAAGGCAAATTGCCTCTTTGGGCAACAATGAAATTTTATAATTAAAAATCTTTCTTGAAGTGAGGTTGGTGAATGGGAAAAAAATTGGAAACCTGACTTTAGTTACTGCTCAGTTTCTATTATTGAATGATGCCCTATATGGTACCATGAGAAGTTAATTGGTTAGCTTTCCTATGTCACCATTTTCAATTTATTAAAAAAAAAAGATTCTGAGGACAAAATAACAAAACAATACCCTAAACAATTATAATTACTCATGTATGCCTTTTGTCAGGATTATGTTTGGTCTATGAAGGGAAAGTAGGAGACCTCATGGCTGTTTTTTTTTTTTTTTTTTAACAGTCCCATAAGTTAATAAAACAAATCAAAACTCAGAGTCCTCCTCCCACCCACCCACCTCAATTCCAAAGATAACAAGGTTGGGCAACCAGAGGCAGAATTAAGCACTGTTTAGTGTGTACACCAAGAGAAGACCTCATGTTGTGTTCAATCTAGCTGGCTAGGCAACCCTTCCATTAGCCTGTTCCTAATGTTTGCGCTGAATGAGCCATTGCGTTTTGAAAGCAACTCAAACTGAATTCAGTATTGATGCATTAACTTACCAACTTTTCTGCCTCCGGCAGAACAGCCTTTTACTAATGGTGGTGTACAAATAGCAGCCACTGGCTTCATCCTCACTCTCAATGAAGCCTTGTAATCCTACTTCTGTTGCCATATCCCTTATATGTACAGGCTCCATTATAATTCTGTTCTTTGCGCCCATGCTCCAGAAGCATTTTCTAGATGATTGTTATTCATTAATGGAAACCCTTTTGGTAGGGTCCCAGGTAAAAACCTGTGCAGGATTGAAGTGTATTCTGAGGTGCATTGTCTTATAGTAAGATATTAGCATCTTAACAAAGAGGAAGTATCCGTGCTGTTCTTCTGATTTGTAATGTTTTCACATATAGCACCTAGCTGGTATATCTTTTTACCTTTCCAGGGAAATTATTTGGTGGCTGAGAAAACATTTGATTCAGAATTTAGGAAAAGAGGTTCTACCAATTCTTTTTACTGCTATTATATTCTTTGTGATGAAAGCATATGCTCTAGAGTTAACCATTAAATAACTTTTAATGGTTCCAGTTTTACTAAGTCTTTGGGTTCTCAGGGTCTGGTATGTACTCAGTTCAACAATCATATACAACATGTAAACTGTAATGATTCCAACGATGCCTTATTGCATCTAAAGAAACCCATAAATCAGATTCCACTATTAATATATATTAGCAGAGGGCTTTACCCAGAGGCACTGTTTTGTTTCCTTGGTATTGACACTGTAAGACCATGGGCCATTAACACCAATACAATTTCTATTTTAATGCTAATGGAAATGGAAGATTTAAAAATAAAATTTTAAAAATTTAAAATAAACCTTTAATACATGAGGTCCCCCAGCAATTAGAAAATGATTTCTTTAAGTGGTGTCCTTTTTAAGAGTTGCATTGGAGCTTATGATATGAAAGATATAAAAACATGGTAGTTGTACATATATTGAGAAGTTGCTCAAAATTTGTATTGTCACTATTTTGAGCCATTTTTGGTGTAAGAGACTAAGAGTCCTCTTGCATATTTTTTAGTGTATTTAGTTCATTTGAGTCTTGACTCTTAGGTGTAAAGTCTAGCTTATCCTTTTGCAGTATTCTGCATGTCTATTTTCTTTATTTGCGGTTATACAATTAGTAATGTGCAGTGAAAATATGGTTAGTGTGGGAATAGCTCAGATTAAAATTAGAAACTGGACTTGGCATGTATTCAGTTCACTGCCCAGGGTTAAAGTGGATCTTCACCTTTCTCTCCTGGTGTTTTAGCTTTACTGATGATTTGAAACCATAGCAGTTAATATGCTTTAGCCTTTGCTTTTACAGACGAGAAATGGATCTTATACTTATATCACCAGGTTTCAAAACTATTTACACTAAGTGGGATGGTTTACTACCTCAGGGGTAGTGCATTAAGCCTATTGCTCTTGAGAATCCATTTTCATCTCTCCTCACCAATTGATGGGACAGATATGACAAGCCTTTAAAGTTGAGTGGAAATTTTCTGTGGGGCGGGCTGTTGTATTAAATTGTTCCTTACCACTATCATGGATGTTGTAAAGACTTGTGAGTGGGTAGCCTATGGCGAGGAAAAGAGATATATTGTCTGCAGTAGGGAGGCTGTAAGGTCTAATATATAGGGAATAATTCTCTTCCTATCTGCTATTTCCCTCTCCTTCTTTAAATCATAGGTTGAGCCCATCCACTCCAAGGAGATTTTCTTGATTAAACATCACTGAAAAGCATTAGTTAAGTTTCTTAATTGTATGTAATGCTGTGGGAGGTCTTTTTAAAAGCAGTTGTGTAGAGTCACTTTATATAATATATAAAAATATATAATACACCGTAAGGACTATAGTTAATGAGAGTGTCATATTAACTGTAGTCCTTATGGACGTACACACACACACATATTTCCTAATTTGCACCAATGCACTCTTATATTTAGATTTATCATATTTAAAAATTTAGATTTAGAATGTTAATGTTGGTTGTTGTTTGCAAGGCCTGAGATTACCTAATTCGTATGGTAACCACCCCCCAATAATTCTTGGTTGAAACACCCAGTTGCCATTATGCTAATGAACATTTATTTGTCTTATTTTTATTCATTTTAAAAAATCAACAGAATTATAATACTATAGTGACTAAGAAGAATGTTATGAGACATTAATATGTTATATCAAAAGCAGAAATATATTTTAAAAAATGTTTTGAAATGAAATAATCCGTAACATAAAGAGCCTAGATTCTATTTTGGGGACATATTTAGAATGAAAAGTATTTGAAATAAGGAAGAAGTTTTCAGTAAAATTTAAATTACTAATCAGTAATGAAGTTTCCTTTATCTGCTGGAATTAGTTACATACTCTAAATCGTACTATATTCTGGCTCAATTTTTCACTCATTGAACTTACTTTACTTTTCAGAATGTCCTCATTTAAACTTTTTTTTTTAACAACTCATGGATTTGGTCTCTGAGTTACTTTACCTCTACTCAAGGTGAGTTATTTAATTCTCAGAAAATCAAATCAACACACTTAACCATGTTTGTGAAGATCAGAAGTTCTTTTTCATATAAGATGAATTTTATTGTGTATGTTTAAGGTATACAGTGTGATGTTATGAGATACATATAGTACACAGTAAAATGGTTACTGTAGTGAAACAAATTAACATGTACATCATCTCATATAGTTACCCATTTTCTCCCCTGTGGCAAGAACAGCTATAATGATTTATTTTGCAAAAATTCTGAATACAGTACACTATTATTAACTATAGTCCTTATATTGTACATTAGGTATTTAGACTTGTTCATCCTACATATCTGGGGTCAGGAAATCTTAAGGAAAATTTAATATGCTTTCTCCTCCAAGTATATAAGAGACCAGAAGCAAAACATTAACAGTAACAATAGCAAGAAAGTTTGTGAAATCAAAAATAATCCTTGAGAATGCACATCCAGGCATGAAGCAGTTTTTATTTATCATAGACTGTGAGAGAAATAGCAACTGGTTTCATTTTTGTTGGTCCTGCTGCTGTTTCACAGATTTCATTGTGGCTTTTTACAATGCATTTCTGGGGGAACAAAGTTCAGTATAGTCTAAATGCAAACATATGTTTCTGTATATAAAGCAAGTATTTTAATACATTATTATTACTTGAGCTAATAACAAATAGTCATCTGTCAATGAGCTAAAAAGGTACAAAGTTCACAGTAATTCTCAGATAGCTTAATAATTACCCAGACAGCTTGTTGTTAGAAAAGCTGTTCAAATCTAGGATTATGAAATATACTGATGGCTATTTTACTCCCATGGAGTTTCAAAAGATTGTTGGTACATTTGTCTATAATTACACACAAGTTCTCAGTCATTATTAATGAAATTTGTATTCTAAGCCACAATTGTTACTACTTATACATTTTACTGGCTTTTTCTTGCATCTCCCACCCACCAGCCCCTTGATGTTGATTGTTAAACCCCTACTAAGGATCCTTTTCTTCTCTTCCTCTTATCCCCACCTCCCATTTCTTAAAAAAAGAAAATAATTTTTTAGAATAGTATGGTGATTGTTTACATTTGTTTTTCAACAAATGATTACTGAATAAAGGCATTTCTTTGAGTTCTGGAAACTTCTAGAGGGAAGAAGTGGGTGATAGAGGTAATTAACTCTACAAAAAATAGAACCTTTAATGTATTTTCTTAATTTTCTAATTATTGTTTCATTATATCATGCCCTTATGTCTTCCTGGTAACACATATATATGAACTTACCATAGCAGCTGTGGTAGGTAATGGACTCTTAAAAGTTATGTTTGGATATAACTAAGCAAATGTATATTTGTTCCCTTCTAATGAAATTACTTTTAACTGCCATCTTACAAAACAAACAAAAAACAGTCCCCAGTTTGTTTAACTACATTATTTAATATACATTGTTAAATAATATATACATATATAAGACTTTAATATTAATTTTAAAAAATAGCTATTAGAATGAATTTTACTCTTAAGGTTTTATTTCCATTCTTAAAAATATGTAATTGGGTATATATACATTTAGCTTTTAAATTTCCTGATGTTTTTGGGGTTGTCTGTTGTTTAGTAATCATAAAACTTTGTTACATCTCCATTCTGATATTAAATCACCATTCATCCTGAAGTTAAATGTTTCAGTTATTTCTTTGTTCTTTTCACATTAAGGGAATGTGTTTTATGTTGTGATGCAGTATGGAGATGACCAGAAGTAACAATAATTAAAGAAGCAGGCCGGTTCAGTGGTTCAGGCTTGTAATCCTAGCACTTTGGGGGCCAAGGCGGGCGGATCATGTGAGTCTAGGAGTTTGAGACCAGCCTGGGCAACATGGCGAAACTCCGTCTCTACAAAATGTTATCTGGGTGTGGTGGCGTGCACGCTGTAGTTCCAGCTACTCCGGAGGCTGAGGTGGGACGATTTCTTGAGCCCAGGGGGTCAAGGCTGTAGTGAGCCATGGTTGTGCCACTGCACTCCGGCCTGGGTAACAGAGCAAGACCCTGTCTCAAAACAAACAGACAAACCTCTTATTTTAGGAAGGGTTTGTTGACTACTTAAGTGTGAACATTTTTTCTTCTCTAAAATATTGCATTATAGTACAATATAAATATAAAATAAGCATTATAGTATGGACAACATTTTCTTTTCCTGGGCATGGATGTAATTACATGAAGACATGTAGAGCAGATTCAGCATTAGCAGATAATTCTCTATTTTGAAAGGCATATAAGATCCAGTTTATAGAATAAGGTAAAAATGTCATGAGCTAGAATTTAGTGGTAATTTTCTATGTGTTTATAATATCTTTGATCCACAGAACTGAGTTTTCACATCCTTCTAAATCAGGGAAACTGTACTCTTTAAATTCAATTCTGTCTAATTTTTGGCACTTTATTTTCCAGGATATATATATATTCAGTGTATTTTTCTTGATTTCCTCTTGGGAGGTGAAGCCTCACAAATCAAGGGACTGCATTGTTTCAGCAATACTTATTATTGTAATTATTAATTCAATTATTTTTATGACAGTAATAATTGTAGTAATAAATGCTACAAGATATTTGATGTTAAAGCAGTTATAATAAATAGACCATCAGATCTTAACAATTTGATGTTTGGTTTTTGCTTCAAATATGAACTCAGTGGTGCTTACTGATCTGATAGAGAGATGTTCCACTTCAAAGAAACATCACAGATTTCTACTGAAAAGATAAGTAAGGGTGTGATGTCAACAAAAGAGGTTGTATATATCAATAATGAGCAAAAGCCAAATTAAGCCAGTCACAGATTCCTGTCTCAAATTGCTCATGGAATGAAATAGGGTATAAATAATTATTTAGAGTACCTCAGTGGTATATATTCTACTAAGAAACTCTTGGGAGTTCTTACACTGTAATGTTGGTTCAGAAAACAGTACTTTATTAATCTTATAACCCTAAGTTCTATGCTTAGCAGTAAATTATTGTGCCAATAAAGAGTTTTTCTATTATTATACCTATTTAGTACCTTACTACATGGAAAACTCTGCTATTCCTCAACATAAATCTGTTAACCAGCATTATCCCAACACCTCAGTGAAACAAACTGGTTGGAATGGCTGCTGCTAGTGGAGAGAATTTCTCTATCCAGGAGAAGTTTTTTTTTTATAGCTTCATGGGATATTTACTAACTAAACATTTTAATGTATAAGTTGTATTCTTTCTTTTACTTAAAGGTTTTAGGAGGAACACTAATCTGAGCGCTTGGAATTAATTTTTTTTTTTTTTTTTGAGACAGAGTTTCCTTCTTGTGGCCCGAGCTAGAGTGCAATGGCATGACCTCGGCTCACTGAAACCTCTACCTCCAGGTTCAAGCGATTCTCCTACCTCAGTGTCTCCAGTAACTGGGATTACAGGCGCCCGCCACCATGCCTGGCTAATTTTTGTATTTTTAGTAGAGACGGGATTTCACCATGTTGGCCAGGCTGATCTCGAACTCCTGACGTCAGGTGATCCTCCCTCCTTGGCCCCCCAGTGTTGGGATTACAGGCATGAGCCACCGTGCTTGGCCTGGAATTAATTTTTATTTGAAGTTATTCTGTATCTCCAGTGTTGGCATATGCTAGACATTCAATGAATATTTGTTGATTTAACTCTGTAGCTCCTTCTATTATGAACTAAATAAGATGCATTTGTGTATATTAACATTAGATTAATATGAACAATGAAATACCTTGCATATCCTTTTGATTTTGAAGTACTTCTCTGTTTTCATCCTGCCAAATTTTCTGCCGGGCTTCAGGCTGCCGAATTAGGCTGCCTTGTCTTCAGCAAAATTCCATTGGTGTATCTGTCTATATAAGACACAGCACTGTTTATTCTGGCATAGGAAAAATTTTTGTGTCATTCTTATATTTTTCTTGCCTACAACTCTGGCTCCTTTTATTTTATGGAGCTTTGGGAATGACTAAGTAAAATTATTTCCTTCAAAAATTAGCATATGATTTCCAAGCATTTTGATATATTTGTTACCATAAATTTTTCCATTATTAACCAAAGACCATAAAATTACAAACACCTTTTCACATAAGAAAATGCTGTTCCTGATAAAGGTTTTTTGCAGAAATTTCTCTCCCTTCTCTCATAATAAAATTAGTGATGTATGTTATTGTGTGATATGTTTTTTCACATTCCATCTTTTTGTATTTGAAACTGGTAAATTCTCCAGCATTTCCCCTCATAGCTTGCATGCGTTCTTCACCTAGTTTTGTAAAAAGGTTTTTTCCTCTTAAATGTTTATATGAACATGTATACACATACACACACACACACACACACACACACACACACACACATATTCTTAACTTTCTGAATCATTTATAAGTTGCAGACTTGGTATGGTTAAAACCAAAAACTCCAGTGTATATTTCATTTTTTTGAGGTTAAGAAAATTTATTTTCGGCTAGGTGTGGTGGCTCATGCTTGTAATCCCAGCACTTTGGGAGGCTGAGGCAGGAGGATCACTTGAGCCTGGGTGAGTCCTGATTGTGCCACTGCACCCAGCCTAGGTAACAGGAATGAAATCCTATCTCAACAACAACAATAACAGCAAAACTTATTTTTATTCCTAATTTTATAATAATTTTGCATTTCACCTTTTATTTTAGATTCAGGGGGTACACGTGCAGGTTTGTGACACAGGTATATTGCGTGATGCTGAGGTTTGGGGTTGATCTTGTCACCCAGATAGTGAACACAGTACCCACTAGGTAGTTTTTCAGCCCCCGTCCCCACCCACCCCCCTCTAGTAGTCCCTAGTGTCTGTTGTTCCCATCTTTATGTTCATGTGTATATAATGTTTAGCTTCTACTTGTGAGAACATCAGTGCATATTTTTTTTTTTTTTTTTTTTTTTAAAGACAGGGTCTCATTCCGTTGCCCAGTGTGGAGTTCAGTAGCATGGTCATGGCTCACTGCAGCCTCCACCTCCCCAGGCTCAGGTAATTCTCCCACCTCAGCCTCCCAAGTAACTGAGACTACAAGCACACACCACCAGGCCTAGCTAATTTTCGTATTTTTTGTAGAGACAGGGTTTCACTATGTTGCCCAGGCTGGTCTCAAACTCCTGGGTTCAAGCCATCCGCCTGCTCAGGCCTCCCAAAGTGTTGGGATTATAGGCATTAGCAACTGTGCCTGGCCAATACATTTTTTTTTGTTTGTTTTTTTGAGACAGAGTCTCTCTCCGTTGCCCAGGCTGGGGTGCAGTGGTGCGATCTCGGCTCAGTGCAACCTCCGCCTCCCGGGTTCAAGCAATTCTCCTGCTTCAGCCTCCCGAGTAGCTGGGATTACAGGTGCATGCCACCACACCTGGGTAATTTTTGTACTTCTAGTAGAGACAAGGTTTCCCCATATCGGTCAAACTGGTCTTGAACTCCTGACCTCAGGTGATCTGCCCGCCTCGGCCTCCCAAAGTGCTGGGATTACAGGCATGAGCCACCGTGCCTGGCTGCATATTTTTTAGAAGATACAATGATACTCTGTTTTATAACCATAACACAATTATTAAAATCAGGAATTTATTATCTATAGACCTTATTTCAGTGATTTTTCCCACTAATGTCTTTTTTTTTTTTGAGTCAGAGTCTCGCTGTGTCGCCCAGGCTGGAGTGCAGTGGTGCGATCTCCCCTCACTGCAAACTGCCTCAGGTGATCCTCCCTCCCACCTCAGCTTCCTGAGTAGTTAGGATTATAGGCACGGGCCACCATGCCTGGCTAATTTTTGTATTTTTAGTAGAGACGGGGTTTCATCATGTTGGCCAGGCTGGTCTTGAACTCCTGACCTCAAGTGATCCACCCACCTCAGCCTCCCAAAGTGCTGGGATTACAGGCATGAGCCACTGTGCCCGGCCCCCACTGATGTCTTTTATAAGAAAAGTAAAAGTAAAAAAAAAAATTATTTTCCAGGATTCAAAGTATGAACATGAACTACATTTAGTTTTTATGCCACTTTTGTCTCCTTTAACTTGGAACAATTCCTTAACCTCTTTGTCATGACCTTGGCATAAAAAAATGGGCCATTTATTTTTTAGAATATGCTTTCAATCCAGGATTTTCTGATGTTTTCTTATAATTAAATTGAAGTTATACTGTTTTGGGAGGAATATAACAAGAATGATGCTTTGTCCTCAGTCATTAGATCAAGAGGCATATGATGTCACTTTGTCATATTACTAGTCATACTAACTTTGATCACTACTCTCGTTTATTTTTTACACGTTTATTGAAGTGTAATAGACATACAATAAACTGTACTCATCTACCTCTAATTTTTAATATAACTGATGAGTAAAGTTAATGACCTTAGAGTGTAGTCTTATGAACTCTCTGTTTGAATTACCAGAACCTTATGAAATGTCAGGGCCATGTGCTAGCCTGGTTTGCTAGCAAAGTCAGTGTAGACTCTACATGTCATAAAAGGTGAATAACTGGTGTAAAAGAAGAGCAGGCTTTCTGACTTTGGGGTCTTTATCTAGTCTGAGTGTTGAGCATCTTTGTTGTGATTTTATAGCTTCTTCATCTCTTGCTACATTTGCTGTCATGAGTTTTCATGTCAGTAGCCTACTCTCAGATCAGTCTTGGGGATAACAAAAGTTACTAGAAATGGTGAAGACTAAATAGGTTATAGACTATATGTAGGTAATCAGTGGTAGGGTTTATAAATATAGAGTTTATTCAGTGTTAGATAGCTAAGAGTTATAAAGATTCTTAGGTCTATGCATTTCTTGGGAAAATTCATAAAGGAATTTCAAAGTTGGAAGAAATCTTAAGTGTCACAATCCAGAGCTTTTCAAGGTATATGAGCTATTGAGCCTCTTAGCTCTCTGGGCGGCTGGGCTCATCCTGGGATGGCTAAGCCCTTGTGCTGGTCACCTGTGGCTGCAAGCATTCTTGTCTGTTTATCGTAGTGTGCTGTACAAAACCATTTTCTAGGGACACCGTGACATGAAGGGATTATAAGGAGACTGTCTTTATCCAGCAACCCATTTCATGTTAAAATCTCCTGTCCCATCTCTGCTAAATGATGATTTAGTGTAGCCATTTATTCAACAAATATTTGATACAAATTATGTGCCAGGCACTGTGCTAGACTTAAGGAAAAGAGCAATAAAGAAGACAGGTGGGCGTGGTGGCTCATGCCTGTAATACCAGCACTTTGAGAGGCCGAGGCAGGTGGATCACCTGAGGTCAGGAGTTCAAGACCAGCCTGGAGCCTAGCCAACATGGTGAAACCCCATCTTTACTAAAAATGCAAAAAATTAGCTGGGCGGGGTGGTGGGTACCTGTAATCCCAGCTACTTGGGCGGCTGAGGCAGGAGAATTGCTTGAACCTGGGAGACGGAGGTTGCTGTGAGCTGAGATCATGCCACTGCACTCCAGCCTGGGTGACAAGAGCAAGGCTCTGTCTTAAAAAAAAAAAAAAAAAAAAAGAAGAAGAGGAAGAAGACAGATAAGCTTCTCATTGAGCTTTTATATTTTGTTGGGGGAACATAGACAAAATCCAAGTATATCAACAGACTGATGAAAGAGATACTAATTGAGGCCACTTTAGATGGGTTGTTAAAAGAAAATATTTTTTTGAGGTGGTATCATTTCACTGAGACTGGTGGATGAGAAGGAGCAGGCTTAAAAAAAAAAAACTGGGAGAAGAGCGTTCCAGGAAGAGGGACTGCCAAGTGCACAGGCCTGGCTGTGGTAAGGATTTGTTGGACTTGAGGAACAGAGTGGATGCCTTTGGGATTAGAGTGTAGTGTGTGAGGGGAAGAATAGTATGAGATGAGGTTGGGCAGATGAATAGGAGCCATGTGATGCAGGGGGTTCTGGGCAGAGTGAGGAATTTGGATTTTGTTCCATGCAGTGGGAAGCGTGTGAAGGGTTTTTAACAGGGGAGGCACATAGGCTCATTTTTTAAAAAGATGGTTTTGACTTTTGAATGAATGGATTTTAGGAGGCCAAAAAATGAAAACAATGTGCCACTTGGAGGCTATGGTAGTCCCAGTGAGAGATGATGGTGGCCCAGACTAGACTGATAGCAGTAAAAACGGAGAGAAATGGATGGATTAATGAGATGTTTAGTAATAGAACTTGGAGACGGAACTTGGAAATATGGTTGCTTGGAAGGAAGGAGTCAAGAATGAATCTTGGAGAATTCTGGCATGAACACTTGGTTAAATGATGGTGCCTTTCCCTAAAATAGAAAGTACAGTGGGAATAATAGGTTTTGGGGTGGGAGAGGGAGAAATGATGAATTCCATTTTGAGCATGTTAAGTTTGGATTGCCTGTGGTTCATTAATTTATTCAAGAAATATTTATTAAGGTTCTGTGGTATGCCAGGCACTATTCTATACCCATAGGAATGAAGGAAACAGATAAAATTTCTTATCCTAATAGAGCTTAGCTTGCAATGGGAGAAATGTAATAAGCCAAATAAGTTTTTATTTCTATATATCTATGTATCTATGTATCCATCTCTATATCTGTGTAAATGTATGATAACTGCTTGGAGAAAAACAAGGAAGTGTCAGAGAGGTGGTGTTGAAATTTTAAAATGTTTAATAGGTGACTAGAGACCAGCCTTACTTGAGAAGATGACTTTTGATCTCATATCTGAAGAAAATGAAATAGGCATGCATATATCCAGGGAAAGGGCACTTCAGGCAGAAGGAAGAGCAAATGTAAAGGTTCTGTGGTAGGAGCATGCTTGTGAAGTTAGAGGAACAGTGAAGAGACTAGGTGGCTGGAGCAGAGGGAGGGAGGGAGAGTAGGAGGAAATGGGTATTGTCTTAGTCTGTTTGTGCTACTGTAAAAAAATATCTGAGACCGGGTAATTTATAAAGAGTAAATTTCTTTTTCACAGTTCTGGAGGATGGGAGGTTCACGATCAAGATGCTGCCAGGTTCGGTGTCTGATCAGGGCCAGGCTTCTGCTTCCAGGATGGCACCTTGCATGCTGTCTGTTCACATGGTGGAAGGGCAAAAAGGGGGCCTAGCTTGCTTTCTGCAGGCCTCTTATAAGAGCACTAAACCATTTGTGATGGCAGAGCCTGTGTGGCCTCATCACCTTCCAAAGCCTGTTAATACTGTTGCTTTGTGGATTAGGTTTCAGTATGAATTCTGGAGAGGGCACATGTGTTCAAATCATGGCAGTCATATGGGGGGAAATTGCAAATCATATTAAGCTCAGTGTCTCATAAGTTATTGTGAGCAGTTTGACTTTTATTTAGAATGAGATGAGCATTCATGTAGCATTCAAGTAAAGATGTCAGGTTGATAGTTGGACACAGAGATTTGGAGTGCAGAAGAGATTGCTGTGCAGGAAATAATCCCCAAATCTAAGACCACCCATGGACATGGATGAGATCACTCACAGAAAGTTTTGAATAATTTGAGAGGAGAAGATATAAGACAGACTCCTAGGGGACACCATAAACCTTTAAGTTATTAGAAATGGATTGCTAGTTTAATCAGTGGGGTAAACACATTTTAAGAAAGAAATATTAGCTGGGCACAGTGGCCCATGCCTGTAATCCCAGTACTTTGGGAGGCTGAGGCGGTGAGATCACTTGAGGCCAGGAGTTTGAGACCAGCCTGGCCAACATGGCACAACCCCATCTCTAGTAAAAAGTACATAAATTAGTTGGGTGTGGTGGCATGTGCCTGTAGTCCTAGCTACTTGAGAGGCTGAGGCAGGAGAATCACTTGAACCCAGGAGGCGGAGGTTGCAGTGAGCTAAGTGAGCTGAGATTGCACCACTGCATTCCACCCTGGGTGACAGTAAAACTCTGACTCAAAAAAGAAAAAAAAAAGAAAGAAGTATTAACAGAAGGAGTGGTACAACGTAGAATAGGCGGCTATAGAAACTGATGTAGTTAGCTTTCCTAACAGGAAGGAAGCAAGTGTTGAGCATGAGCACTCTGGTAGAGGTTGGGACACTTGGTAAGGGCTCTGAAGTTAGATTGTGATTTGATTCTCAACCCTTAATACTTACAAGTGGCATAACCTGGGTAAGATTCCTAACCCCTCTAACTTGTCTAAATTCACATTTCTAATCTAAAAGGCTAGTATGTAACCTACCTCATAGGGCTATTGAGTAAATTTATGTATCAGTACCTGGTTAGCCCTTAATAGATACTCTAGATTATTATTGTTAGAAACATGTTTCTTTTTTAATTGTAGGTACGTGATAGTTCATCAAACTTCTCTTATTAAATATCCTTCAAGACCAGTGCTGTACTTGCCAGTCTAGTTTTTATTACTTTGGTTTCCCATGCACCTTGACACCAGGAAAGGAATAAAGTTTCCTGGGCAGGATATGTCAGTGTTTATGTTATCAAAAAGAGACATCTCTTTATAAATCAATACATTTTAACTCTAGTGTATACATCAGTTTTTAATTAATTGAGTTATTAAGTCTCTGTGAAATTTTGCTAATCTCTGGGTGAATGAATTAAGTCCACTTTTCATGTAGATAGATAGATAAACAGATAGATTGGATTATCTAGATTGATAGATAGACAGATAAAGTCCAGATAGGGATAAAGTCTACTTTCTAGACCTTCAAGACAAACTAGGAGATTCTGGATAGTGGTAAAAATCACTACATACATACAATTGTTAAAAATTAAAAAGTTTTCCTAAGGAGTGGTCTATGTGGGGAAACAATTTTTTTGTTGGTTTATGATTATATCATTTTTCTAGTATAAAATAGGATGTATAGTATGAAAAATGTGGGACTGACAGCATCTAAAAAATTATTACTTGACAGAATCCAAACTGATACCCTTATTTTTCTTTCCGGTACTTTAAAGTTAGAGTTGATTCTCATTATTTATAGTAATTATGTTTCATAAAGTCTCTGTAAGGCTGAGTGCAGTGGCCCACCCCTGTAATCCCAACACGTTGGAAGGCTGAGGTGTGAGGATCACTTGAGCCCAGGAATTTGAGACCACCCTGGGGACTCTGTCTCTACAAAAAATTTTAAAAATTAGCCAGGTGTGGTGGCATGCATTGGTGGTCTTAGCTAGGCAATAGGCTGAGATGGGAGAATCACTTGAGCCTGGGAGGTCAGGGCTTCAGTGAGTTATGATCATGCTACTGCACTCCAGCCTGGGCTATAGAGTGAGACCCAATCTCAAAATAAAATAAAAAATACAGTCACTGTAAACACTAATTCAGTGTTTACAATGGGGTATTGTTTCTAGAAGAAATACAGGGTTAGGTTCCTGTGAGTCTCTGGTCACAATTTTTGTCAACCAGTCATACATGACCTTGTTTTGTGTGTTTCTGTTTAAACACATCTTATTTAATATATATTGTTGATTCATTAACATTGAACTCTCAGCCAACAGCACTGTAACTCATGTCTTAACGAAGTTTATCTAACACATATTTTCTTTGTGGCACATCACAGCCTTCTTGTCCTTAGGAACACCAGACAGCACTTACCGCTGTTCTTGAGTGCCATTTTAAACAGGGACACCAGACAGCACTTACCGCTGTTCTTGAGTGCCATTTTAAACAGGGAAATCACCAACAAAAAGCACAAAATTACAAAAAACTTGGTACTAAATAGACTGCAAGAAGGATACCTGTTAACCATATAAGAGCTGAAACAAGAAAGCTGAGCGTCATTTTGTTCAACTTCAGCTGGGAATGTGGGTGTTGGGCAAATCAAATTTTTCACTGTTCCTTGCATATGCGTGACTGCAGATGACTGCAAAAGTGCCCTGAGGGTTGATTTTGGGGTTACAAATAAAAATTTTAGTGAGTAGGCAAATTTGTAAATATAGAGTGACTTTATTTTATTCTTGGGAAAAAATCTTTTTTCTTTTTTGGGGAGATGTGATAAGATGAACATTTGATTAGTTATTGTAACATTTTCCATCTCAATGCTGATTTTTTTTTTTTTTTTGGCCAAATAATCCTAAGGCTCCAGGTATTACCTTTGTAATCATTTGGTTATTTTTATAACTCAAATGCAGTTGTACTTCTGAGGATAGTCTAAGTTCTTTAAAAGTGTAAAGACAATTACCATCTCAATTAAACAGAAAACACGGAAGAAAGCAAATAAACTGTAAAACTTAGAAGGCAAAATGGAATATCTGTGACCTCAGGGTGGGCGAAAGATTTCTTAAACAATATAAAAATCACAATCATAAAGGAAATATTCAGCTATATTAAAATTAAGAATTTCTGATCATCAATGTAAACCATAAGGAAGAAATGAAAGTACAAGCCATGACTGGAAGAAGACACTGCAATATAGATCACTGGTCAGGATGTTTAAAGAATTCCTATAAATTATTATGAAAAAGGTAACCTGGTAGAAAAAGGAACAAAAAACTTGAATGGGAAAGAAAAGAAAATTGAATGGTTATTTTACCAAACATGAAGTCTAAATAATACAGTAAGTTCTGTTGTAATGCTTGTTTTGAAAATGTGAGGATTGTTCCAACATGATTGGTATATTAGGGAATAGTTTGGGCACAATGTGAATTTCGTGTGATTTTGTCCTTAAGAAACACTAGATGAATGCAGAAAACTGCACTCAGCTGAACTGAGCCACATAGGAATATACAAAGTGCACACATCTCAAACATCTATTAGCTACCTGAAGTAGTTGATAATGTTCTACTAAGTCACCCCTCCCTACTCTTTTATAAAAATTTCTGTTTTCTCAGTGTTTGTTTCTCAAAGCAAGCACTCTGTTCTAACTTATTATGACTCATGTTAGGTTAATATTTTATAATTCTCAAGGGGCTTACAATTTAAAGATAATTTTCTTCAAAAGAATGTATTTTATGATGTAATATTAACCTTCTGGAGCAGGAATGAGTGTGTGTGTGTGTGTGTGTGTGTGTGTGTGTGTGTGTGTGTGTATGGTGGAGCAATGGGTGAGAAGCTTTTTATTGTACCTAGAAAACCATACATGTAAGCTTCTGTTCCCTATAAGGTCTGTCTTTTTACGGAATTTCATTCTGACTCTCCATGATTTCCACTTCTAAATGTCTTCTTGTGTTGAGTGGAACTTTTTGGCCAGTTTTCGGTGATTTCAGACTCTAGTGGACTTGTGGACATTTTTATCTGGGTAGTTACCCAGCATCTTTTGATTATTTGTCCTATATTGAGGAAAATCTTACCATTGATTCTACATCCCCTTGCTAGAAGACAATTTCTTTGTATTCTTTGCAGCCAGAGCTCAGGCATATGACACAGAGCCAGCCAATCAGATGCAGTCACCTGAGTTTGGAAGAAAGAAGTGTGAAGAAGGTGGTGCTGTGTGGAATCTGTCCTGATGAAGGTGGAAGAACTGGCAGAGAGATAGGCTTTTGGGGGTGGCAAATGGTAGAAATCTTAACTATAGCATTCTCTGCTCCCAAGATGCGAGGTGTGGTATCTGTGCCCAGTGGTAGTCTTCCATGAGGATTTGGTTATTATTCCAGGTTACATAGACCTCAGGCACTCCTGGGGATCCTGTAAGCTCCCTAATATCTTTTATAAACTTCTCTTCTGCTAAAAGTAGCTAGCATAGCTCCCATCTCTTCATGGTTCCTTAGCCTCTTTCTTTAAATCCATATTTAGAAGGCAAACATGAGATACAAATCTCAGTTGGCTAATGAAGGAAGGCCTGTCCAATAGCTTCTCCGTTAGCCTGTAAAATATGTATGTTTTATGAATTATTGTTAGCATATGGAAAATCAGTGACTTAGCTTGGGCAGCTGTAACAATATACCATAGACTGGGTGGCTTAAATAATAAATGTTTGTTTCTTATAGTTCTGAAGGCAGGGAAGTGCAGGATCAGGCTGTGATATGGTTTGGCTCTGTGTCCCTACCCAAATCTCACCTTGAATTGTAATAATCTCCATGTGTCAAGGGCAGGACCAAGTGGAGATAATTGAATCATGGGGGTGGTTCCCCCATCCTGTTCTCATGATAGTGAATGGGTTCTCATGAGATCCGATGGTTTTATAAGGAGTTTCCCCCTTTGCTTGGCTGTCATTCTCTGTCTTGCTTCCCTGTGAAGAGGTTCCTTCTGCCATAATTGTAAGTCTCCTGAGGCCTCCCCAGCCATGTGGAACTGTGAGTCAATTAAACCTCTTTTCTTTATAAATTACCCAGTCTCGGATATTTCTTCATAGCAGCATGAGAATGGACTAATACAGGCTGCCTACAGATTTAGTGTATGGTGAGTGTTCATTTTCTCATTTGCAGATGTCTACCTTCCTGCTGTATCCTTACATGGTGGAGAGAGAGATAATCTTTCTCATGTCTCTTTTTTTAGACATTTAGATGAATTTCATCATGGGGGCTCTGTCCTCATGACCTGTTTATCTCCTGCTGTGGTCTGAATGTTTGTGTCCCCTGCAAATTCATATATTGAAACCTCATCACCATTGTGGTAGTATTAAGGGGTGGGATCTTTGGGTGGTGATTAGGTTATGAGGGCTTCACCCTCATGAATTATATTAATACCCTTGTAAAATAGGCCCAAGGGAACTTATTTGTCCTTTCTGCCTTGTGAACACGCAGCAAGAAGGCACCATTTATGAAGTAGATTGAGCTTTCACCAGCTACTTAATCCACAGGTGCCTTGATCTTGGGCTTCCTAGCTTCCAGAACTGTGAACGATAAATTTGCGTTGTCCACAAACTACCCAGTCTAACTTATTTTAACAGCCTAAACGTACCAAGACACCTCCCAAAGGCCCTGCCTCTAAATATCATATTGGGAATTAGTGCTTCAATATATGAATGGGTTGGGGGGCACAAATATTTCCTCCATAGCAATTAGTGAATAATAAAACCAGCAGCCATGTACTCATACTCAGCTTTACCAAATATATGCATTTAACCATATTTTCTTCAGATTTTTAACAGGCGTTAGATATTATGGATGTAGTCTGCTTATTTGGATATTTTAATTGACTGGATTTGCTTTGTTTCTTTTCCATTTACAGACTTAAGAGTTTAACATTCTGTTACTTTAATTGATACCAGCATGCATTTTTACTAAGACTCAAAATCTCTTTATTGATCAATACAGGGACCTGAGCGTTTTCAGTTCCCCTTCCTGCTCCTGTTTTATGCTTTTGCGTAGGTTACGAATACAGTCATGTGTCACTTAATGGCAGGGTTACATTTTGAGAAACTCATCAGGCAATTTTGTCATTGTGAGAACATCATACAGTGTTCTTACACAAGCTTAAATGATATAGCCTTCTGTACACCTAGGCTATATGGGATAGCTCATTATTGTTCCTAGGCTACAAGTCCATACAGCATGTTATGTGCTGAATACTATAGGTAATTTTAACACAGTGGTATTTGTGTATCTAAACATATAAAAGGTAGAGTAACAATATGGTGTAAGAGATAAAACATGGTATACCTGTATAGGGCACTTACCATGAATGGAGCTTGTAGGACTGAAAGTTGCTCAGTGAGTGAGTGGTGAGTGAATGTTTAGGCCTAGGACATTAGTGCATACTACCGCACACTTTATATATGATGTACACTTAGGCTATACTAAATTTATAAAAATATTTTTATTTCTTCAATAAGTTACCCTTAGCTTACTATAACCTTTTTACTATATAAACTTTAATTTTTAACTTTTTGACTTTTGTAATAACACTTAGCTTAAAACACATTGTACAGCTTTACAGAAATATTTTTTCTTTTTTTCTTTACACCACAGAGCATTCAGATTTTTTTCTTTATATCCGTATTCTATAACCTTTTTATTAATTTTTTTACTTTTTAATTTTTTTTGTTAAAAACCAAGCCAAACACACATTGGCATAGGCCAATGTGTAAGTAGGGTCATGATCATCAAAATATCAGTAGGTGATAGGAATTTTTTAGCTCCTTTATAATCTTATGAAACCATCATTGTATATGTGGTCCATGGTTGACCAAAACATCATTATGCAGTGTATAACAGTAATGCAAACCCCAACTGTAGTCATTTAAACGCATCAAGATATCTTTTATGTCATATAACAAGACACCCAGAGGATTACAATTTGATTCAGTAACTCATTAATGTTGGAACCATTGTGTTTGCAATCCTTCTGGCCAATGAGAGCCCTTCAGGCTGTCATCTGTGTCTTTTTGACATGTCACCATTATTCTTCGTGCAGTTCCTTATATTCTGGTATGATAAGATGTTCCCAGCTTACCTTGTCTTTGCCTTGTCCTAGCCCTGGAATCAACCATTTCTTTAAGTATACTTGGTTCCTTTTAGTGGATAATGACATTGAGAAAACAAGATTTGAGTGTAAGTTATGCTCATTGCTATTAGGTATCACTGCTTCTGAATCTACTCAATGAAAAGATCTAGAGAAATACATACATAAACACGTATGTCGGCCGGGCACGGTGGCTCATGCCTGTAATCCCAAAACTTTGGGAGGCCTAAATGGGCAGATCACCTGAGGTCAGGAGTTCAAGACCAGCCTGGCCAACATGGTGAAACCCCGTATCTACTAAAAATAAAAAATTAGTTGGGCATGGTGGGCACCTGTAGTCCCAGCAACCTGGGATGCTGAGGCAGGAGAATTGCTTGAACCCAGGAGGCAGAGGTTGCAGTGAGCCGAGATGGCGCCACCATACTCCAGCCTGGGCAACAGAGTGAGACTCCATCTCAAAAAAAAAAAAAAACCCCAAACAGAAAAACAACAAACCCACATATGTATGTAGTATACACACACATACGGAAACACATTTAAGTCTATACCTTTTTATCTACCTTGAAAACCATGAATCCATCTTAACATTTCAAAGTTCATTCTGATTTTCTCCTGTTTCATATTTGTAACTGCAATAGTCTTCCCTTACCTGTGTTTTCACTTTCCATGATTTCGGTTACCTATGGTCAATGGCAGTCTGAAAACATTAAGATATATTGGACACAGAGAGAGAGATCACGAATTCATATAACTTTTATTACAGTATATTGTTATAATTATTTTACTTTGTTATTATTGTTGTTAATCTCTTACTGTGCCTAATTTATAAATTAGCCCTTGTCATAGATTATGTATATATAGGAAAAAAACATAGGATAATAAGGGTTCAGTACTATATGCAGTTTCAGGCATCCTCTGGGAGGTTTTTTTTTTTTTTTTTTTTTTTGAGACGGAGTCTTGCTCTGTCGCCCAGGCTGGAGTGCAGTGGTGCGATCTCGGCTCACTGCAAACTCCGCCTCCTGGGTTCATGCCATTCTCCTGCCTCAGCATCCCCAGTAGCTGGGACTACAGGCGCCTACCACCGTGCCTGGCTAATTTTTTTGTATTTTTAGTAGAGACGGGGTTTCACTGTGTTAGCCAGGATGGTCTCTATCTCCTGACCTTGTGATCCGCCCACCTTGGCCTCCCAAAGTGCTGGGATTACAGGCGTGAGCCACCACGCCCGGCCCTTCTGGGAGTTTTAGAACAGATCACCCACAGATAAGGGGGGCTGGCTGCTGCACCTTCTTTGATAGTGAGAAACCTGGCTGTTATTAACTCAATTCAGGCATACCTTGTTTTACATTGTGCTTCCCTTTATTGCACTTTGCAGAAACTGTGTTTTTTTCACAAATTGAAGGTTTATGCTAACCCTGCATTGAGCAAGTCTGTTGTTGCCATTTTTCCAACAGCTTGTGCTCACTTTTTGTCTCTGTGTCACATTTTGGTGATTCTCATAATACTTCACACTTTTTCACTACTATTATATCTGTTATGGTGATGTGTGATTGGTGATCTTTGATGTTACTATTGTAATTGTTTTGGGGTGCTGCGAACTGTACCCACATTAGATGGTGAACTTAATTGATGAATGTTGTGAGTGTTCTGACTGCTCCACTGCTATTCCCTGTCTCTCTCCCTCTCCTTGGGCCTCCCTATTCCCTGAGATACAACAATATTGAAATTAGGTCAGTTAATAACGCTACAATGGACTCTTCATCTCCAATTGAAAGGAAGAGTCTGAAGTCTCTCACTTTAATTCAAAAGCTAGAAATGATGAAGCTTAGTGAGGAAGGCATGTCAAAAGCTATGATAGGGTCCTGCATGGTGGTTCACTCTTGAAATCCCAGTGCATTGGGAGGCCCCAGCAGGTGGATTGCTTGAACCCAGAGCTTGGAGACCAGCCTGGGCAAAAGGATGAAACCCTGTCTCTACAAAAAAAACATACAAAAAATTAGTCAGCCATGGTGGCACGTACCTGTAGCCCCAGCTACTTGGCAGGCTGAGGTGGGAGGATCACCTGAGCCTGGGAGGTTGAGGCTGCGGTGAGCTGTGATCACACCGCTGCACTCCAGCCTGGGTGACAGAGTGAGACCCTGTCTTAAAAGAAAAAATGCTGAGATAGTCCAAAAGCTAAACCTCTTGGGTCAGTTAGCCAGGTAGTGAATGCAAAGGAAGAGTTCTTTAAGGAAACTAAAAATGCTACTCTAGTAAATACACAAATGTTAAGAAAGTGAAACGGTCTTATTGTTGATATGGAGAACGTTTTAGTGCTGTGGGTAAAAGACCAAGCCAGAAACAACATTCCCTTAAGTCAAAGCCTAATCCAGAGCAAGGCTCAAATTCTCTTCAATTCTATGAAGGATGAGGAGGCAAGGAAACTACAGAAGAAACGTTTGAAGCTAGCAGAGGTTGGTTCGTGAGCTTTAAGGGAAGAAGCCATCTCCATAATGTAAAAGTGCAAGGTGAAGCAGCGAGTGCTGATGTAGAAGCTGCAGCGTTATCTTAGCTAGATCTTCTGAATAAAGCTGCAGCTTCTACATCAACACTCGCTGCTTCACCTTGCACTTTTACATTATGGAGATGACTTCTTCCCTTAAAGCTCATGAACCAACCTCTGCTAGCTTCAAACTTTTCTTCTGTAGTTTCCTTGCCTCCCTCATCCTTCATAGAGAAGATCTAGCTAAGATAATTTAAGATAACTACAGTAAAAAACAGATTTTTCAGTGTAGTTGAAATAGCATTCTATTTGAAGAAGATGCCATCTAGGACTCTCACAGCTCAAGAGGAGAAGTCAATGTCTGGCTTCAAAGTTTCAAAGAACAGGCTGACTCTCTTGTTAGGGGGTAATGCAGCTGGAGACATTTTTGGAAAATCATTTTGCAGTTATAGTAAAGATTGGGTTAGGCAAGAACCATGAACAAATTCTAAATTGGGGGGAAATTTTGATTAGTAGTAGTTTGTGTGGTCTTAAATAAAGTGTCTTACCAGAGATTGCTTATTAGTGGGAAGGGAAAAAAGTAACAGTGCTAGTACAGTGGACAAATTGGACAATACCTTGACCAAGCGATCAAGTTAATAGCGCCAACAAGGGACAAATGGACATTTGGTGCCTCCAGATGTGGTACCCTGAGAAGATCACAGCATTACATTTGTGTCACTGAGAAGTCAGAATCAGAATCTTATCATGAAGAAACGCAGACAAAATTAAAATTAGGCACATTGTAATTTAAAAAAGAGCAGGGGGAGTTTGTTCTTCAAAATGTCAATGCTGTAACTGTTCTGGAAATGTTGCAGATTAAAGGCACCTAAAGAGATTGACAACTAAATACAATATCTGATCCTAAACTGGATCCTAAACTGGAAAGGTTAAAATGCTGGGACATATTGGGTCATCTCACAAAACTGGAGTACAAACAGTAGATTAAAGTATTATATCATGTTAAATTTACTGAGGTTGATAACTGTGCTATGATCATGGAAAAGAATATCACGTTTTAAGGATATGCTGAAGTGGTTGGGGAAAATGGCTATGATTTATGTAACTTACTCTCAAATGGCTCAGACAAGAAATTATCTGTACACACACGCACACACACACACACACACACCCATTTGTGTATGTTTGATAGGTAAAGTGTTGACAATAGGTAAATATTGATAGGTGAATCTGGTAAAGTGTGTATGGGTGCTTTTTGTCCTATTTTTATTTTTGCTTTTTAAAAAATAAATTTGAAATTATTGGAACAAAAGCATAGCCTCACTCAATATCGTCTCTTCTCACTTCTTTCTCCCTTTGCCAAGTAACCTTTAGGCCTCGTCTACACTATTGCAGTAGCCTCCTAACTGATCTCTGTTCCTGACCTTGTTGCCCTACAGTCATTTTGTCATACAACTGGCAAAGTAATTCTTTTAAAACATAAAGTCAGATGATGTCACTCTTCTCATGGCTTCCCATTTCATCGGAAATAAAAATTGAGCCCTTAACTGGGGTCTTCAAGGCCTGACTGCTTTAGTTCACTTCATCTTCTGTGATATTACCCCTTCCCCCATCACTCTGTGCCACTCATTTCACTCCAGCCTAATGGGCCTCTTTGTGTTCCTCCAGTAGGCAAAGTGTACTCTCCTTTCAGGGACTTTGTTCTTGCTTTTCTTTCTTTCTGCCTGGAACATTCTTTGCCCATATGTCTGAATGGCTTCCTCCCACCCTTCTGGCTTCTGCCCAAATTTATCATCAGAAGGACTACTCCTGACCTTCCTAGATAAAACAGCATTCCTCCTCCCGCTTCCCATTACACCCTGTCCCCTTTTCCTGCTTTATTTCTATTTCTGTTCTATATGCTGTATTTGTTTATTGTTGATTTCCCTTTTACAATGTGAGTTCCTTGAGTGAGGGACCTTGTTTTGTTCACTGCTATATCCACAGTGCATAGAACAGTGCCTGGCACATAGTAGGCTTTCAGTAAATGCTTGAGAATGAAAGAATATTTAAGCTTGAGGCACTTAAAAGCTGACTAAAAATTCAGTTATGTGAGTAGAGTAGTCTTCTTGGGTTTGGTAGTCTTCACTGTAGGGTGATGGGTACAGGGACCTAGTGGTTTGGTATGCAACAGGTCTTTATCCCTTATCCAAGTCAGTTAAGGTATTCACCAATTTCCTAGCTAGAAAGTCAGGGAGAAGGCTGGGGACGTGTGTAAGACTGCTTCCTAATGTTCTGGAAGCAAAGTGGTGCTCTTGTCTGTTCTCATGTTTTTTGTTCTTGCAGATTTTATGTTCTCCCCGCCACCCCCCGTTGTCTTTGTAGTAGAGTTTCAACAAGACATGGAGGCAAACAGGTGTCTTCATTTTACTAATCCAGTTGGCTCTTTTAATAGAGGTTAACCTTTCTTATACCACAACCAAGAAGACTCCTGCTTGATCCTGTGTGATAGCAGGAAACTACAATTGACTTGGAAACCAAGAGTTTTGCTTCTATTAACCCATGCCTGTCAACCGAAAGGAGAACTCAAATGAGAGTGTCTTAGCAGCCACATGTGAATATTGAGCACTTAAAATGGGCTTGTTTCAATTGAAATGTGTTACAAGTGTAAAATACATACTTTTTAAACACATAGTAGGTGTAAAAGACTTGGAAGTTTTTGAAGTCTGAAAAAAAATGTAAAATATTTCATTAATAATCCTTTAAAGTATTGGCTATATGTTGAAATAATATTTTGAATATATTGAACTTAATTTTGTGTTTCCTTTTGCTTTTCAAAATTTGGTTAGTAGAAATTTAGATTTATATATATAGCATGCATTAATTCTTTTGGATAACATTGCTGTGGAGGTCAACAACTAAGGCAAGTGTGTCTATCAGTAGTGGTCCTGGATCCTAGAATTCCATTAAAGTATCCTAGGATCAGCTGGGCATGGTGGCTTACAACTGTAATCCCAGCACTTTGGGAGGCCAAGGCAGGAGGATCACCTGAGGCCAGGAGTTTGAGACCAGCCTGGCCAACATGGTGAAACCCCATCTCTACAAAAATACAAAAATTAGCTGGGCGTGGTGGTGCGCCCCTGTAGTCCCAGGTTTTCAGGAGGCTGAGGCAGGAGAATCACTTAAACTCGGGAGGTGGAGGTTGCAGTGAGCTTAGAGATCACGCTATTGCACTCCAGCCTGGGCGACAGAGTGAGACTCCATCTCAAAAAAAAAAAAAAGTATCCTAGGATCAAAGCTAGCAGGTTGCATGTTCCCTTCAAAGATGGGTACTTTCATATTTGACCTAGTGTTCTCGCAGTTATTATATTTTTCTATACTTTGAAAAGTTACTACCCTTGTTAACTCTAACTTTGTATAGATTTTAACTTGTTTGTTCCATCTCTTTTTTTTTGGAATGGTGCAATGCCAGTAAAACTGTAGAATGAAACAGAATGGATCCAAATTGTTCCAAACTGTACTGTTCTATTTAAGATGAGTGCCGTAAGTGCTGTGAGCTACATATATACATTTAGATCCCAGGATTTTTAGTTCTATAGAGTCATTCTAGAGGATGTGAATAGTGAAAATGTTTCCCATTAACAGATAGATGCAATTCTAACTATCTGAAAATAACCTAGGAAAAGACCTGCTATCTGGAACAGAAATGGAGAGACTACTTTTGACTGCCCAATGAATAACATTCATGATTATTGACCAGTACTGGATCAATTTAGCCTCAAAGACCATTGATCATGCTGTATTCTTAGAGCTGTATTGGCCTTTTACTTCTCCACAGAGGCACAGATTATAGTCAGTTTGGCATTCGTTTTTAATTTTATGAAGAGTGTTTTAAATTAAAACCTATCAGATCACTCTCCCTCCTTTGAGACATTAATGTGGTCCTTATATAATTAAGCCATCCACCATTCAAGCCGATTAACAACTTCCAGAATAGGAATTTGAGGTTGAAAACACTATTCCCAATTGCCATTCTTCAGCCTGAAGGATTAGGGAATTATAGCCTCTCATTTCTAACTCATCTTTTATCAGAATTCTGAAAGATAAAATCTTCCTTATTTCTCAGTTCCATTTCTTTTTCCTTACTTGTATGCTTAGGAAGATAATTTTTCCTCACAACCTGAAGAATTATGTCTATTTTTTTGAAAGACTGAAAGAAATCAGACTAAGTAGTCAGATTTTCTGTCCTTCAGGGTAACTTTCTGGGTCAATCCATTTTGAAAAGAATATTTTTCAACTAGTTAGCGGGTAATTTTAAATTATAAAAGTATTCTCCTTGCACAGTTGAAAAAAATGTTGTAGCCTCTTGCTGTTCTTCTCCTTCCTATAGTCCCACTCATCAGAGAAGACCACATTTCATCTTTCTCTTTTTTGTTTTCTTGCTAGTTACCCACCATAAATTTAAATAACTGAAATTGTTGACTGTATATCATTTTTCCATGGTAAGGAATTTGGCTTATAATCTCCCACATAATTTCCTTCTCTTCCTCTCTGGTTTTGTTGTTGTTGTATTTTTTGTTCTGCTGTAGGTTCCTCGTATAACATAAGCAATGTATTCTCTAGCTTTGATTCCATCAATATCAGACTGTATTACTTTACTTTTATATGAAACAGGAGGAAATTAGTACTCCCTTCTTTAACTGTTATACTTTTGATATTACCTCTTAATTATTTTTGGAGAATGGTTGTCTGACTTCTCCTTTGGGCAAATGTTCTTTGCAGTGACTGGGTGTGTGTGTGTGTGTGTGTGTGTGGAAAATGTGAGGAGGGACCAAATTTCTCAGGTGTTACTCAGACCTTCTTTTAATTTATTGCCCCATTTCCCATTGCTGTTCTCTGTCCAAGGTTGGAGCCTCTGTCAGTCTTTGCTGGGAAAACCGGCTCCTACCTCCTTCTCATTGTAGATTTGGGCCTCCTTCACTGTGATGCACTTGTCATGTGGTGTCTCATTTGTTATCTGTGTTACAGAAATTTATCAAAATCTGGTCTTCTTCAGCCCCACCCCCTACTCTTTCTCTCTGCCTCCCTCCGTCTCTCTCTCTCTCTTTTTGTTTTTTGAGACCGTGTCTTACTATGTCACCTAGACTGCGGTTTAGGGGTGTGATCATGGCTCACTGCAGCCCCGACTGCCCGGGCTCAGGTGATTCTCCCACCTCAGCCTCAGGCGAGGACCACCACGCCTGGCTAATTTTGGTATTTGTTTTTTGTTTTTTGTAGAGACTGGGTTTTGCCATGTTGCCCAGGCTGGTCTTGAACTCGTGAGCTCAAGTGATCTGCGTGCCTTGGCCTCCCAGAGTGCTGGGAACACAGGTGTGAGCCACTGCACCCGGCTCTTCCCCCTTCTCAATGGATTTATACCCTTTACAGTCCTATCAGAGGGAAACTGGAAAGGAAGAATGGAAATTAAACATACATACTCAGTCTGCTCTCTTGAGCCAGAAGATCCAGAGCGATGCTTGCTTTTTAGTTGTCTTAAATTGTTATTGAATATTTCTATGGTGCTTTTACATTGTTCGGAGTGATTTTATCTGCTTAATCTTCATAACAACCTTTGATTTAGGTGGAATGTATATTACCCTTGTTTTACAAATTAGGAAAGTGGGGATTAGAGCGGCTAAGTAAGGGATTTACGGATGGTCACTTGCCTGAGTAAGTTGCAGAACTGGGATAGAGATTAGTGCTCGAATCTTCCAACTCAGGGTTCAGTTCTCTTTATATTATACTCTTTTGACTGGGGAAAGGGTTGTGTCTGTCCTCAAGTTTTAGTCTGTCTCTCTTTTTTGTGTGTGTTTGTGTGTGTGTATATACACAGAACATTTCAACACTGAAATTGCTTGGCAGTTTCATGGTCTTTGTGCCATACCTTCTTTAACATAGAATCCCAGTTTAATCTTTTTATCCTTTACCAGTTCTCTTATTTTCTTTTCTTGTAATGTCTCATCATTTAGATTATCAGATGATTGGTCCTTTTTGACTATTTTTGGAGACACCAGAGTTCTTATATGGTTTCATTTTTTTCTGCAGTTAATGTATCTGTGCATGTGTAGCTGATCTTCACCTTGTTAAAAGGTGAAACAATTTTTTTAATCAACATTTTTTGCTTCTTAGTCTTTCCAAAATCAGTCATGAAACTAGAGTGAAGAATTATTCTGTGTTGATAACCTCAGTAGAGTAAAGAATTGGTCTGTGTTAGCACTGGTCTGTAAAGGCTACCTATAAGTAGTTTGGTTTTATCAGTGTGACTAGTTTCTTTAAAGTAGATTAGAGATGAAGTTTAGATACAACACATATTGAATCACACAGATTTGTTGTTTACTTCCAATACTTATTTATTAGGTAAAAATAAACCTATAAGAGATCTTCTTCAAGAGTATTTGCGTCCCACATTCCAACACTATTCAAAGCCTTATTTTCCTAGAGATCTTGGAGGTGGACTAGAGGTACTTGTGACTTATGTGATGATGTATTTTTTTGCTTATAGATTAATCCACTGGGGTTTGTGTGATAGATACATGTCCCCTATTCTGAAAGAAACACACACACACACTAATTTCATTGAGTCTTTCTTTACATTCATATTTGCTGAGTTGCACAACTCCAGGTTGCATCACTTATAATACACTTTGATAACGGTGCATTCTAGAATTGTGCACAATGGCTACCCCACTAAACTAATCTAACTAAAGAACTCATAGAATGTAATTTAATGAAATAATTTTAAGTTTGGGAGTTTTCATTCAGCTTTGATTCTAACTCACTGTAAAGTCTTACATCTTATTTTTTTTGTCCTACAAATCGAAAAAATACCATCTGCTCTAGTACCCACTTACCTCACAGAAAAGATTGTTAGATTTTTAAAAAATTGCGGTGGAATTCCTTGGAGATAAATTCTTGTGAGTATAGCGTGCACCAGCTGTAGATGATGGACCATTCACAAAGTATATTATAAATGGTGTAGTATTGGCTGGATGCGGTGGCTCACGCCTGTAATCCCAGCACTTTGGGAGGCCGAGGCGGACGGATCACAAAGTCAGGAGATCGAGACCAGACTGGCCAACATGGTGACATCCTGTCTCTATTGAAAATGCAAAATTAGCTAGCATAGTGGCTCACACCTGTAGTCCCAGCAACCTGGGAGGCTGAGGCAGAAGAATAGCTAGAACCCGGGAGGCGGAGGTTGCAGTGAGCTGAGATGGTGCCACTGCACTCCAGCCTGGGTGACAGAGCAAGCCTTCGTCTCAAAACAAAACAAAACAAAAACAAAAACAAAAACCAGATGTAGTATTACCAGAGAGTTCCTGCTCATAAGTATAAAAACATTTCTTACTTAAGTTATGAAGTTTGAAAATGAGCCTTACATACATAACCATACTTTTTTTTTTTTTTTATTTGAGACGGAGTCTCACTCACTCTGTCACCCAGGATGGAGTGCAGTGGCATGATCTCAGCTCACTACAGCCTCTGCCTCCTGGGTTCAATTGATTCTCCTGTCTCAGCCTCCTGAGTAGCTGGGATTGTGGGTCTGTGCCACCACGCCCGGCTAATTTTTATTTTAATTTTTTTTTGTATTTTTAGTAGAGACAGGGTTTCTCCATGTTGACCAGCTGGTCTCAAACTCCTGACCCCAAGTGATCTGCCTGCTTTGGCCTCCCAAAGTGCTGGGATTACAGGCATGAGCCACCACACCTGGCATGATGAGATTATTTTTTTAAAGATATATAGAAACAGGGTCTTGCTGCGTTGCCCAGGCTGGTCTTGAACTCCTGGGCTCAAAAACCTGCCCGCCTCAGCTTCCCAAAGTGTTAGGATTACAGGCGTGAGCCACTGCACTCAGCCTTGATGAGAATTATTTTTATTATTTTGATGATGATGATGATGATGATGATGATGATTATTATTTGAGACGAAGTCTGTCTCTGTTGCCCAGGCTGGAGTGCAGTGGTGTGATCTCGGCTGACTGCAGCCTCCGTCTCCCAGGTTCAAGGAATTCACCTGCCTCAACCTCCCGAGTAGCTGGGACTAGAGGTATGCACCACCAAATCTGGCTAATTTTTGTATTTTTAGTAGAGATGGGGTCTCACCATGTTGGCCAGGCTGGTCTCGAACTCCTGGCCTCAAGTGATCCACCCACCTCGGCCTCCCAAAGTGCTGGGATTACAGGTATGGGCCACTGTGCCTGGCCTGATAATTATTTTTAATCTCATACTTTCTAATGTATAATTCCAAATCTAAAACTTTTTTTACTTTTTAATTTTCCAAAGGAACATTAATTTTTATTTTTAAATTTTCAAGGCCAGGCGGGGTGGCTCACACCTGTAATCCCAGCACTTTGGGAGGCCTAGGTGGGCGGATCACCTGAGGTGGGGAGTGAGACCAGCCTGACCAACATGGAGAAACCCTGACTCTACTAAAAATACAAAATTAGCTGGGTGTGGTGGTTCATGCCTGTAATCCCAGCTACTCGGAAGGCTGAGGCAGGAGATCACTTGAACCCGGGAGGCGGAGGTTGTGGTGAGTCAAGATCATGCCATTGCACTCCAGCCTGGGCAACAAGAGTGAAACTCCATCTCAAAAAAAAAGAAAAAAAAAATTCAATTCTAGCTATAATAGATCAGCTGAACTATATGGAAATGGGAAACGTGCAAATACTACTGATATCTTCCCTGCTTGTAAAAAGAGGGTTTAGATATAGATATGGGCAAAGCTTCATTTATGAATAGATTTATATATCTTCAGTGTACATATATATCCAATGTTTTATGTATATATAAAACTGGTGTTTTATGTATATATATACAATGTAACCCTGTACTCTTCACTTTTAAGTTTATTTTAGTTAGAATCTTTTAATACGAAAACTTAGAATGTGAAATAGCAAAATACTACAAAAGTTGAAAACAACTCTGAGCTTTTTTGTGAATATTATCTTTTTTTCTGCCACATTTAATTAGTTATCTTTTTTGTATTTCCCATGTAAATTTTATTTCACATTCTTGGAGGATTAATATGGAATTTGTATAGATTTTGGAAAAGAAATTTTACAAAACCCCAAAGAAATCTATTCCTATTCATTGTTTCTTTCACCTGGATCTCCTAGTGCCTATAAATGGGTGCATGAAAATGTTCGCACTGCACTGAATTGAAGTTTTTACTGTGGGATTGAAAGAAGCACTGTGAAAAAGATGAAGAAACAATTGACCACACTGGATCTGTAGCCCAAGCTATTAGTTTAGTCTTAGTGTAGTCTACTCTGAATTTTGACTTACTGGATATTTAAGGTCTCTGGTTATTCCTAACAGACTGGTTGGCTTTGCTTCACCCAAATAGGTTGTGGTGTGAAACAAGACACTTGATACCGAGATTAAGGAATGTCTCATGACAGTGCTTGTTTCTATTCAGCACTCCCCTCCACTTTAAAATTAACTGTTTAGGGCTTAAATGAAATGGGTTTTAAAAGCAAGACAAAACTTTGTTCTCCCTCCCTCACTAATAAACCTGTAGCATCTCACAGTAGAAAAAAGTATAGTGGGACTTACTGGCACCATGGTGCACAGCATTGAAGAATTTCATATTGTGACAACACATCAAAATAAATTGCTGTCAACAGACCAAAACACCAAGTGCTGTGATTCTGTCTGACGTGTGAAGATTCAGACAGGCTGTCTTGACAAGTTGTGGTGGAGCACCTGCATTTGACAGAAGACAGTGATATAAATCTGATTTGCCTGATACGAAGCACCTAGATATAGTTAATGCTGGTGACAGTAAGTCTGCATAAAATTTCCAAGCTGCAAGTCTGACTTTATTTTGCCTCTATTAAGTAGTAGTATTTTTTTGGTGACATTTTGATTCTCACTTATTTTCTATTTGTATTTGTAGTGTGGCCTTGAAATATAATTATGAATTGTAAACTCTGAAAAATGTAACAAATTAATGTTTTGTTCAGTCTTTTTAAAAGTAGTATTGCAAAAGGCAATACTACTACAGTTGCTCAAAGCAAAAGAAAAGCAATGAAATTTTATTTTATACTAATCATAAATGTAATCATAGTTTAGGTTGTATTAATTTTGTAACGTATAGCCAAAATATTGAAAATAGTGGGTTAAAAGTCATGAGTTCCTATAAATCTCTCAAGCTGCGTTTGCCTTTAAAGCCTCCTGAAGAGGTAAAATCGCTGAATTAGGTGGTTAATTTTTTCTTTTCATTACCAATAAATGATAACTTTTTATAGTACCAGTATATATTACAGCTCATTTAAGAATGTGTAAAACATATCATAGCTCTGGAGTTTAATTATAGAACTTTATACGAGCTTCTCTGTTTCAGTTCTTCATACAACCACAGATACTAGAGACTTCATTCTGACAGTGGTAAGCTAATAAGAAACGCATAGAGGTATAAATTTCAATTACATTTTTCTAATTGTATCTTAAGATTTAAGAGATACTAACAATGGACTTTAGTTGAAAGAAAGAATCTTTTTTAAAGGAAAGGATTAATATAGGGGATTAATTTTTAAAAATGGAAATGAAGACAAGATCATATTAATTGTGTTATTTTTTTACTTTTCTGTAGTAACTAACTTGTTGGTAGTATTCCATGGTAAGATTTGTTATTGTCTAAATAAAGAAATCTATTTGGTTTTCCCAGATCTCAAAGATGCTACTGTTTCTTACCGAATTTATTGCTTAACTCATTTGAAGATTAGTTTCATTTTATCACCAATTGTTGCTCTGGTGGTTCCCCTGTGAAACACAGTGAAATAATTCAAGGATTCTCAAATTTGAGAAATTTTGAAATTAGCTCTGTCCACTATATAGTTTTAAAAAGTACAAATTATTTGTTTCAAGTTACTATTCATTCTTGACTGTATTGTTGTTTTACCCCTTAAAGGCTGCTAATGAGAAATAGAGCCTCATTATGATTTTAAGGATGAGAGAGGAAGGCTTTTAATTAATGATATGTAAATGGTCTTGAATTGATTATGTTAGAATATCAAGAGAGATGGGTAGAAGCTGTGGTGTAATATATTTTAATTAAGAATTAATTAAAAATGATGGCAATTTCATAAAGCCTCACAGAAAATAGTGGAATTTACTTTCTGTCAGGAGTAAATTAGCCTGTGATTAAATAAAGGGCCTGCATTAATAGTGGAGTTATTTTTAAACTGCGCTATGAAGAATTATGTAATTTTTCCTAAATAAGTAAAATTAAAATTTAATATTTAAAGGTGGGTAGTAAATGGTGGCAGAGAGCTAACTTATTTTTATGACTCGAATATATTGTTTCTTCTTTATAAAATTTTGTGTAAATATTTTTAACCTCAGCATTTACAGCATGTAGCTTTAAAAGAATGGACTTTGTCTGTTCTATTGCCCATTTGGCATTGGGGATAAGGAATGCTCTTACACGTAGCCGTGGCAGTGGTTTTCCTCTTGTACACAAGATCTGGGAAAGATCTTTACTTTACTGATGACTGAAAATTATTTTTAAAGGAGGTACTCTTCTTTTTTTCCCTGTTCTCCAGAGTTTAAAAACGTTTCTTCCTTAGATGTGGTTTTTCATTGTAAATAATACTCTTTCTTTAGAAACTCTAAAATGTGTATATTTCTTTACGTTGAAACCTGAAATTTCCCTGAGCATACCATTTATTCAGACTCAGACTACACTATTTTTATAAACATTTTTTTCCACTAGTTTAGAGAAATGTTTTAAAAGGAAACTTGTCTTTGAGTTAAACTTGGATTGTAATTTGAATGTAGAAGAAAGGCAGCATAATCCAATCAAAGCATATATTTCATTAATGTTTTTTGTACATTAATACAGGGTATCTCAGTATAGTAGCTTATTATATTGAGTTATTATTTAAAACCCCACATAATACGTTATGATACCCTCAACCTTAATTCAGTACTTCATACTTGTGAAACACCCCATAATGAGTAGTTGAATTTTGGGATTTTATGGATCATCCATATCAATAGTTATATAACTTGTGGGGTTTTTTAGTTTTTTTGTTTTGTTTGCTAAGTAGCTAAAAAAAAAAAAAAAAGATGTGAGTTTTACTTTGTCAGAACCTCCCACCATTCATTAATTCTCCTAACTCACCTATGTTTGCCTATTTAGCAAGTATGCCTCTTGTATGTGTAAGTTTGTAGTATGGTCATATTTGATGACGCTTCTGTGGTTCTTGAAACTCCAAAATACAGTTGTGGGAAAAGGGGAGAAACGAACATTCTCTGGTTCCCTCTGCAAATGCTGACCATTGCTGTTGATTATTGACATTTTCAAATTTACTTCAGTCACTGTAATATATAAAAATAAGCATCACAAATAAAAGTTGTCATGACCCTGTGAGGAAATTGTTGTTGATGTGCTATTTAACTTTTATTTACCTGTACATGCTGCTCAGAAAATGGTTTTTATGTACCACTGTGTGTTATGCTGTTCATTGAAGTATTACCATAGCAACAGTAATATCTCTTGCTTTCATCTTAATGCTGATTTCAAGATACAAAGATAGTTTTTAAAAGACTGAATTTAACATATATAATGTTAATATGGTCCTTTTTAAGGAGGATAAATTACTTTTTTTTTTGGTAATAGTGTTAAATAAAGTTTTAGAAGGCTAAATAGTCCGTTAGTGCCTCAATGAAATTTCTGTGTTAGCTACTTTGGATCAGTCTCCTTTTTTAAAAAAAGAAAGAAAGATTAAAAAAGAATTCTGTATGTTTTTATCTTGGGGTTTAGAAGACAGAAAAGAATGGTTAAGAGAAGGAAGTACAGATCCAATGGGAAACAGTTAAAAGATTTGGAAGGTGTTTTGAATAGAGAAAAGTAGGCTAGGCTGGGCGCGGTGGCTCATGTCTGTAATCCCAGCACTTTGGGAGGCCGAGGTGGGTGAATGACTTGAGGTCAGGAGTTCGAGACCAACTTGGCCAACATGGTGAAACCCCATCTCTACCAAAAATGCAAAAATTAGCCAGGCATGGTGGCCCGCCCCTGTAGTCCCAGCCACTCAGGAGGCTGAGGCAGGAGAATTGCTTGAACCTGGGAGTCAGAGGTCGCAGTGAGCTGAGATCGTGCCACTGCACTCCAGCCTGGGTGACAGAGCAAGACTTTGTCTCAAAAAAAAAAAAAAAAAAAAAATGTAGGCTAAAGGGTTAAAGGATTTTTATGAGCTTGATGCCAGGTGTTTGACCTCGGTATACAACTACTATTATTATTTTTAGCTTTATCAATAAGGGATGAAACATAAGGAAGTGACCTGAAAGTGAAAGTAAGAAAGATTGTGGTTTGATTTGTAGAGGGACTACGTAACCACTAGAGTGAAAAATGACTGGTCCGTTTGTGAGTCTCTGTACCTGTTGATCTGTCTTGGGTGTGTGCTAGATATGCCTGGAATGAAGAATCTTAACTAGAAGCATGCTCAAGGGCCTGTCCACAGTTCTGTTATTCCATGATGCCTTATTGATCCAGTATTTCAAAGGAAAGTATACCTTTCTTTATTATGAGAATGCATATTTAATTAATTTATTGTGCACAGGACACTTAGGCTTCTCATTGCTGTTTTCCAGGTGTCTCAAAGGACAAGATAACTCTAGTCTCCAAGGTATATTGTAAGTCTAGTCCTAGGCCTTCCTAGTTTGTAAGGAAGTTAACAGGGTCTAGAAAGATACAGTCTTTCAGACTAACAGGTTCTTATTGATTGTATTAGAATTTAAATTAGAATCTATATGATGAATTACATTTGATGAATCAGTTGGCTTTTTTTTTTTTAAATACTCATTGCTTACTAGACAGTGGGGGACAACGAAGTCTCCAGAAATGGCTGATCTCAGCATTGCTATCTGTACCCGCAGCTGTTGTTATGTAACAATAACGATAGCTACCATTGACTGAACGTTGACTGTTTGCCATGCGTTGTGAAAAGTGCTTTACATGCATTAGTTCATTTAATCCTTGTATCAACTCTATGATTTAGGACACTGATTCTCGAACTTTTTGTTTTCAGGATCTCTTTCCATACCACATTTAAAATTAAAAGTAATTGAGAATTGCCAGGCATGGTGGCTCACGCCTGAAATCTCAGCACTTTGGGAGGCTGGGGCAGTGGATCACTTGAGCTCAGGAGTTCGAGACCAGCCTGGATAACATGGCGAAACCTTATCTCTACAAGAAATACAATAATTGGCTGGGCGTGGTGGCATGCACCTATTTTCCTGGCTATTCAGGAGGCTGAGGTGGGAGGATAGCTTGAACCTGGGAGGTGGAGGTTGCAGTGAGCTGAGATTGTGCTACTGCACTCCAGACTGGGCAACAAAGTGAGACTCTGTCCCCCCCCAAAAAAAATAATTATTGAGAACCTAGCAAGCTTTGGCTTATGTGGGTTATATTTATTAGTATTTACTGTATTAGAAATTTAAAAATTTTATTAGTTTATTTTAAAATAACAATAACATGTTAGCATAAGTATCATTTTAAAATAAAAAACAACTTATATTTCCAAAATAAAAAATTAGATGATTGATATTGTTTTACTTTTTTTTTTTTTAACAAATTCTTTAATGTCTGGCTTCAACAGCTGTTTTCTCATATTTCCTGCTGCATTCTGTTGTGATGCCATGCTTCACGTAGCCTGTTGTCAACTTCATTGTATACTCATGAACAAATTAGAGTTAAAACAGAAAATGTGACATCTTAATGAATTATGAAAACAGTTTTGACCTTGCAGAGCCCTGAGGGTACCTCAGTGACCCCAGGGGTACCTGGGCCACAGTTTGAAAACCACTGATTTAGAAAGTATCCTCATTTCATCAGTAAGCATCACTGTGTACTTCTGCTATCCTGTATTGCTAACAAGTGTCCATTTTTCTTTTTTACTCTCAATTTTGGCATTTAGAGGATCAATTCATGATTGTGATATCGCCAAGTTTAATGTAGTAGCTTTGTTTAGTTTAGGAATCTTATTTGGGAACTTTCCTAGAATGTCCTGGAAGGAAGTCTGTTTAATTTTGCATTGGGAAATACTTTATAAATGTTAGCTGTGGGTGGCAGTTTTCAACCAGTTAAATTCTATCATTATCTTTGAGAAAGGCAATAACGTTAATATTTAACTAGTTCCAGAAGTTAGGATAGAACATTTAATTCCAGGAGAAAACAGCTAAAATTGCCTGTAGTGAATAGAGATTCTCGCCTAGTAAATTCCTTTATTTACCACAATCTTACCAGGTTCTTTTGAGGCATGATTTTTACCTGTTTTAACATTTTTCATGGCTCAATTATTTTACATATAGGATTCTTTGAAAAAGAAGTGCTTCCTAACTTTAAATTCAAATAATTTATTTACTATTCTCATATCTTGATTATTTGTCACAAATGATATAGTAATAACCTTCCTTTCTCTTCAAAATGTTTTTATGTGAAGTTCAAACAGAATTGAAAATCAGATAATATAAGTCTTGTCGACTCTAGCTTGTCTGGAATATTCACAAATTAATGAAGGGTCATTGGTGATTATGGGATTTTTTTCTTTGAAAATATATCTAATGAATACATAAGATATATTTCATAAACATAATATGGTAATGTCACTACTAAGTATTTAGACAGTTCAGCTTATTGGGTGATGACACACACTTTTTTTCTTTGAAAATATATGCATAAGATATATTAAATATTTGAAAAATATAATAAAGGTAATGTCAGTACTAAGTATTTAGATGGTTCAACTTATTGTGTGATGACTTTATTCAGAAGAGTGGATTGCTCTGACCCTTAATTATGGACATATTTTTTAATTGACACATAATATTTTCTATATTTATGGTGTACATGTGATATTTTGTTGCATGCATAGAATGTGTAATGATCAAGTCAGAGTATTTAAGGTATCCATCACCTTAAGTATTTATTATTTCTATGTGTTTGGTAACATTTCAAGTTCTTTCTTCTAGCTACTTTGAAATATACCACACATTCTTGCTAACTATAGTCACTCTACCCTGCTATCAAACATTAGAAATTATACTTTTAATCTAACTGTATGTTTGTACCCATTAACCAATCCCTCTTTATCCACACCTCCCACCCACACCCCTCCCAGTCTGTGGTGTCTGTCACTCTATTCTCTACCTCTGTGTGATCAACTTTTTTGGCTCCCACATATAAATGAGAACGTGAAATTGGGACATAATTTTTAACCCAATAAAATTATGCAGTATATCAATGAATGTATTTGAATGAAGTATTAGTGGTAATTCTGAAGTAAAGACCCATGTAGGGTATATGGCTTTTTGCATTTTAATTTTTGCTTATGAAATATTTCAAACACATAGCCTTTTATTTCTTCCTGTTAAGTTTAATAAATGTTAACATTTTGCCATCTCTGCTTTAGACATTTATTTTTTAAAAATATCCATTTACATATGTTTGAAGTTTCCCCATCCCTTCAGCTCACTAACTTTCCCACCCCAAATTAGTACCTATTTATCTTATGGTTGGTACATATTCTTCTCATCTGAAAAATGCTTTTACTACACATACGTGTATTTACAAATAATGTTAGTATTTTTAGTATTGACAAATATAATGTGTATATATACCCATATGTAATACCTATATGTCGTATATACACACTGTACATCTTTTTGTAGCTTGATTTTTTGCTCACCAGTTTTCAACATGTACTGCATTGATTTTGATATCTGTGAATTGATTTTATTAGTTTTACCTGCTTTGTAGTATTCTACCGTGCAGATGAACTTCACATTCATTTCACTACTGATGGATGCTTACATTTCATCTGAAATTTTGGTATTATAAACATGCTTGTACACGTATTTTTGTCCATATGCAAGAATTCCTCTGAGGTATATAACTAGGAATAGAATTGTTGGGTTTATAGAGTATGTGTACATCCAACTTTATCTGATGTTGCCAAATTGCTTTCCAAAGTGGTTGTACCAATTTATATTGCTACCAGCAATAAGACTGATACAGAGGTTTGTTCTGGAACTATGCATTTTGGAAGGATCAGAAACTAAATTCATCTAGGACCTTAGTCTTCTGTGTCCTTATTTGCTGGATACAGATATTAGTAGTCCTTAGGTTTGGACTTTTGCTGGATATAATGATGTGTATTTTGTATTTTTAGGAGTACTAGTTTGCTGTCCAGAGGATTTACTTTGAATTATTAGTAAACCAACAAGATAAACACAGAAGTCATTCAGTTAAATACATTTGCATCACATTTTCATTGGGTAATAATTTTGCTTTTGACCTATCAGATCTGAGATATATATACTCAGAGATACTGAGATATATGTACTGCCTAGACAAATTTTCCATAGTTTACAGCAAAAATGGTTTATATAGAAATGCTATATTAAAGTATATTTTTATTTGTTAAACATAATTTATTAGGAATAGAACAAAAACCAAGTCACAATAATGATTTATCAAAACAGAGCCCTATAAGAAGGGAGATGGGAATTAATACAGCTCTTCTGCTATCTTGAAACATTCTGTATTCTAAGCCAATTAGAACTGGTAATACAATTTTACCAGTTGGTCATTTAAGAAAATGCAAGATTAGAAAAACATTTGATGATCCATCTGGAAAAAATAAGATTGGTCAGTTTTTTAAACTACTTTCTACCCTCAATTAGCATATCATGTCATATCAGACCAAACATAGTAACTTTGAGCTATAGTTAAACAATTTACTTATGATAGGAAGTTATTGACCACAAGGTCTTCTCACAGGTTAAAAGTTTGGTAATATGTTTAGAATGTTCAGTTTATTCAATTTGTTAGAAAATCAAAAGGAACGTTGAGTCTAAATGTCGTTTGACAGATTTGTTTGCCTTTATTCCTATTAAAAGTATTTCAAAACCTTTGATTTGATTCTGAACATCAGTAATGTAAGTCGCCTTCTTTGTTCTGGGATAAACAGAACACATGCTTCTGCAGCTCCCTTGATCAATGAGAAAATGCCTTATATCAAAACCACATGGCGAGAATGTAGCTGTAGGTGATCCCCTGAGAGGTTTTTTGATTGGAGCTGGGAGTCTGGTATTGAAAGAAGAGGGAGACAGACAGGTTGTTTGAAAAGACTCCCATCAGACCAAATGCTTGTGTTGGAGCCATGCTACAACATTTTTCGTGTAGAAAGTGCAACTTTATCCATTTTAAATGTTAAAGACGATTCGTTGCATGATTGTAATAACATATTTTCACTTTGGAATTTCTGTATACATCTCTCTGTATTTCATTAGCCAGTGGCCCAGAAATTCATTTATTCACATGCTGCTTGTCAGTCTTCCATTTCTAGAATTTTATTCTCAAAATACGTCATTACAAGATTCATTATTTAATTTTTAAAGTCAAATGCAACCGAGGTACATTTTCTTTAGCTAATATACACTTGTCACGTTTCTGGACAGCAAGAGAAAATAAGCTTGCTGATTTGGTTTATAATTATATGTATCATATTTATGATGATATTCTTAAGAATTCTAATATTAGGTGAGTAATCTCAACATTTAATTTGCTAGTCAGGGGTTGCTTTAAACTTTTGTACATATGTAAGTTTTGGTGCAATTTAGTTAAAAACCTCATCATAGGAGATGAGTATGTGCTTCATTTTTAATATTTCCTCCATTCACTTTGAAGTTTCCTTTGAAAGCCAAACTATTAGGCTTGTTATGTCAGCTCTTTCCTTAAATTAAAAAAAATGAGCAACAAAGCAGTAATATTTTAGTGTTTTTCTGAAAGAAGAGAAGCAAAATAATTGTTTTAAGAAGATTCTAATTGAAGAGTTAGAGTGCCATGGTCTTTTCAAGACTGGTTTGGTCTGGTGCTGCTCCGTGGCAGTGGAGCTCTAGATGCCTGGCCAAGCATCCCTTACCGACATCTGGAACCAGTTGCAATACATCACTGTCAAAACTGCTTTCTATACGTATCTGCATTTACACATTAGTTACCCACGCAGGACTCATCAGAAAAGCTGAACAATCTTGACATGGTGTCCCTTGTGGAACTGCAAAGGTGAACTGAAGTTGGGAGGCAGTGTCTCGCGTCACTGTCTGCTGAGCTCTTACAACAGGAAGCTTGATTAAAAGTGAAAGGAAAAATTTATCAGTTGTCTCAGCACTGTAGAGTTCAGTATAATTTTTTATTTACAAAAGTGTTATTTTTTGCTATCTAAAGCATACGTAATATGAGCATTCAACTGATTTTGTTTAGAAATAAGAATATTTTTATTTTTTAGTTGAAAAATATTGCCTTGCATGTTTCTTAGATTTGCTATCACTTATATAATCTATTTTATTGTTCATGTTAAGGAAAATTTAAATTTAACAATAGAACTATGAAGAATTATAGATACAATATTGATAGCACTGTGTCAGTTAAATTTAACTGAAGTATAGCATAAAATTTCAAACAAACGAACTTCTTTAATGTTACATTGGTGATAGTAATGTTTGTGTTTATTAATTTTCAAAAAGCTGAGTAATAGAAAAGGAAAAGTACTTATTTATAGGTGTTTTATATTTGTGTATCATATGTGTTTTTGAAAATGAAATAAGAGTTTTGAACCCCCCAAATTGGCTACTTACATAAAGAACTATACAGAAGCCTTTGCTATCATATCCTCTATAATAGTAATAATAATAATAACATTAATACTAATGATGACAGTGGTTAACATTTACTGGGCTCTTTATGTACTAGACACATTTTGTCTATTATCTCATTCAAACTTAATAAATGGAGGTAATATTTTTCCCATTTTATAGAAGGAGAACCATTTTTAAAGAAGCTAAGTAACTTGTCCACATTCACAGTAAGTGTAGAGCTACGATTCAAACTCTAGCTGTTTGATTCTAAGTCATTGTGGCTTTTTTGTTGTTGTTGTTCATTGGTGTGTATGTCTTACTTTTTATTATAAAATTTCCCCCAAATTCACAAAAGTAGAGGGTACAATGAACTCCTGTATAACCACCAGTCAGCTTTAACCACTAATATGTTATACTTGTTTTGTATCTCCGTGCAGATTCACATTCCTTCCTCCTGCCCCCGACCTGTCCTTTTTCATATACCATTGACTTGCTGAAAAAATCAGAATGTTTTTCCTGTAGAATGCCCCAATTCTAGATTTGGCTGATATTTCCTTGTGGCAGTATTTAATTTACACTTCTATTTGCTGAATTTCTTCTAGACTAGAATTAGATCTAAAAGCTTGATTAGATTCATCATGCATCACATCAGCCATAACGTTTAGTCATCTTACTTTTTGCAATGCTAAGACTGATTGATCAGTGGATTAGGTAGTGCCAGCCTGATTTCTTCATTGTAAAGTTCCCCTTCTTTCACCTAATGGTTTTACCATCTATGGATGACCCAGTGCCTGGATTACTGAATTTCTTAGGCCTTGAAAATGGTCCACTTGTTATTCTTTCTGTATTTATTAGCCAGAATTTTTTTTTTTTTTTTGAGATGGAGTCTCGCTCTGTTGCCCAGGCCGAGTGGCGCGATCTCGATTAGCCAGAGTGTTTTAAAAGAGCTTTATTCCATTCACTAGGGCTATTTGGTTACCCAGAAATACAATTCATACTGGAAAGGCAGTATAAAATATTTAATTCTTTCCCTTTAATTATCAATTTCCAGAGTAATGAGGTAGTGCCTTAGTATCCTCCAGTTGTATATAACTTTTGATTTTTTTTAGTAGCTATTATGAAGTGTTGGCTTTTTGTATATGTAGTGTGTTTTAATCAGTTTCAGACATTATACTTTTTGATGCTGAAATTGTACCACATTTGTCCAGTGGGAACCCCTTCAAGTTGGCTCCTGTGTCCTTCTGATAAGACTCCATTTTTAGCTTTTTTAGCTTCTTACTTTCTGGCCCACCAAAACGTGCCAGGCTCATCTTGTACATTTCCTCCACCAGATGTAGAATCTGCCATATCTCCAAAGAGCCATGGTTCTTTTTATTGAGGAGTGATATACAAAGGCCAAAATTTGAGCCTTAAGGGTACTTATTGCTACTGGGTTGTTTGCTTTCAGGAAAAGAGAGGAGATAAGTGAGCTCACATTGATAATTCTAACTCAAATGTAAGATTACAGGGTTTCACTTAAGTTCTTAGATTTTATATTTATATAACTTTTATGACAAAAAATTTATTCTTAACAAAATTAAGATAATTACTTGATTTATTCTATATATTGTTATAAATATATACTGGTTTTCTTTTCTTTTTCTTTTTTTTTTTTTGAGACGGAGTCTCGCTCTGTTGCCCAGGCTGGAGTGCAGTGGCGCGATCTCGGCTCACTGCAAGCTCTGCCTCCCGGGTTCATGCCATTCTCCTGCCTCAGCCTCCCGAGTAGCTGGGACTACAGGCGCCTGCCACCACGCCCGTCTAATTTTTTGAACTTTTAGTAGAGATGGGGTTTCACCATGTTAGCCAGGATGGTCTCGATCTCCTGACCTCGTGATCCACCCGCCTCGGCCTCCCAAAGTGCTTGGATTACAGGCGTGAGCCCCTGCGCCCAGCCTAATGGTTTTCAGATAACAATTGACTACTGACTGAAGTTAAAACTTTTGTGCAGTTTTTTGGGAGCGGGTCCTCAAATTATATTTCACTGAAGAGATAGACAGTTATGTCATTTAATTAGTTTTTCTATTCTTAGGATTGTTTTCCCTTATGACTTAGAGCCTGAATGGCAAGTGACTGTCCTCAGATTCACTTGCTTAGATTCTCAGATATGATAGTATTGATCTTTTTCCCTTTGCAGGTATTTATTTGTTGGTGAGCTCTGGGTTTCATGGCTTTTAGGACCCTTTTGTATTTCTCTTTACCACCACTGCTTCATATAGCTGCTGATCACAGGTCTTGCTGCTGTTGGGTGTTTTTGGCCACACCTATCTATAATTCCAGGGTTTAGGAGGGATTCCTTGTCACCTGCTTTTGTAGGAAATGTCATCTGTGGTTTATTATTTCCTGATGGCTCTGTCTGGTTTTGTGAGGGAGTTTGGTGAGACTTAAAAATACCTACATTGTTATGTCATTTCGGGAAGTTCCAGCATCTGTGTAATCTTAACCGCTGTAGCATGCAACTTGGTTTAAGGAAAATTTCTTTGAGCTTTATTCTTGGGTGCTAATTATTGAAGTACAATTAGGAAGGGGAGCAAATAGGGAGAAGAAATTTGTGTTTACTGAGTTCCTGCAATATGCTAAGAATGTACTGGTAATGAAAAAAATTGGCCAGGCGTGGTGGCTCATGCCTGTAATCCCAGCACTTTGGGAGGACGAGAGAGGTAGATTGCCTCAGCTCAGGAGTTTGAGACCAGCCTGGGCAACATGAGAAACCCATCTCTACTAAAAATAGAAAAATTAGCTGGGCGTGGTGGTGCACACCTGTAGTCCCAGCTACTTGGGAGGCTGAGGCAGGAGGATCACCTGAGCCTGGGATGTGGAGGTTGCAGTGAGCCTTGATTGCACCATGCCACTGCACTCCAGCCTGGGCCACAGAGGGAGACGCTGTCTCAAAAAAAGAAAAAATTGTTTTCTTGCTGAATCCTCATAATACCACCATAAATTTTATATCCTAATTTTATAGATTAGAAAACTTGAAGATTAGTAAAACTTGAGGATTAACCTAATGTTGTATGGCTAATAAGTGACAGAGGTGGATTCAAACTGAAATGTATCTGACTTCAAATTCTGTGTTTTTCCCTATTTAGACTAAATTTACTTTCTAGGAACTTTTTGTAATATGATTTCGTTCAAAGGAGGCTTGCAGAGTACTTGAAGCTAAAAAGTTTTAGGTGGTCTAAAACTTCTGGCTATTTTGAATAATGCTGCTATGAATATTTGTGTATAAGTTTTTGTGTAGACATATATTTTCATTTTTCTTTGGTATATACCTTGGAATGGGATTGCTGGGTCATAGATAACTATGTTTAACTTTTGAGGAACTGCCAGCCTGTTTTCCAAAGTGGCTGTACCATTTTGTATTTCTACCTGCACTCCAAGAGGGTTCCAATTTCAGTTTAACTTTAAACAGTATCATTAATTGGATAAACACTGCTTGCTTTCTCTGAGCCAGAGATTTTTCTAGATGTTGGGAATACAGCAATGACTATGGCTGACAAATATGCTGCCCTGAAAGACCATACAATTAAGTGCAGGGAGACAGATAATAAATAAGTCAATAAATAGAATAATTTCAAAGCATGATAAACATTATGAAGTATTGACTGAAGTAGGGGGAGACTTTAGAATAAGTAGTTTGGGAAGGTTTCTATAAGAGAAGGAAAAATATGAGCTGAGACAGAGAAGTATAGCTGAGGAGGGAACAGGGAAGAAAAACTCTAAAGACATCACCTTTCAACAAGTTTTTAAGGTGATACATTGATGTGATAGTGGCTAAAACTTAGAATGGATCAATTATTTTTACTTGTTTTTTTTATTTTTATTTTTTTGAGACCGAGTCTCACTCTGTCCAGGCTGGAGTGCAATGGCTTGATCTCGGCTCACTGCAACCTCCACCTCCCAGGCTCAAGGGATTCTCCTGCCTCAGCCTCCCGAGCAGCTGGGATTACAGGCACCACCACTGCGACTGGCAAATTTTTGTATTTTTAGTAGAGACGGGGGTTGCACCATGTTGACTAAGCCGGTCTTGAACTCCTGACTTCAGGTGATCCGCCCACCTCTGCCTCCCAAAGTGCTGGGATTACAGGCATGAGCCACCTCACCTGACCAATTATTTTTACTTGTTTGTGAAATATTTAAATCTCAGCTGGGCATGGTGGCTCATGCCTGTAATCGCAGTACTTTGGGAGGCTGAGGTGGGTGGATCACCTGAGGTCAGGAGTTTGAGACCAGCCTGCCCAACATGGCGAAACCTCGTCTCTACCAAAAATACAAAAAATGAGCCAAGTGTGGTGGCAGGCGCCTGTAATCCCAGCTATTCAGGAGGCTGAGGCAGGAGAATCGCTTGAATCTGGGAGGCAGAAGTTGCAGTGAGCCAAGTTCATGCCACTGCACTCCAGCCTCGGTGACGAGCAAAACTCTGTCTCAAAAAAAAAAAAACAAAAAAACAAAAAAATGGGCAAAAGATATGAAAAGACAAGTAACAGAAAAGACAATACAGATAACTCTTAAATGTTGAAAAAAGTCCATCCTCACTCAAAATAGGATAAAAAATAACAATTACTATTTATTGAGTGTTTACTATGTGCCAGGCACAGTTCTAGGCATCTCATATGTATTATATTAACTTGTTTTATTTTCACAAGAATGTTTGAAATTGCAGTATTAATATCCTTGTTTGATGTAGGAGGAAGAGGAGACACAGAGGTTAAGTGACCTGCCCAGGGATGCACAGCTCCAAGTGAGTGGCAGAGCTGGGAGATGGCCCTAGAGTCTATACTCTTAACCGTTATATTCTACTGACTTGGAAGAGTCAAAACAAAAACAAAGAGACAACCTACAGAATGGGAGAAAGTATTTGCAAGCTATTTAATTGACAAGGGATTAATAACTAAAATATGTAAGGAACTCAACTCTATAGCAAAAAAAAAAATCTGATTTTAAAATGGGCAAAAGATCTAAATAGACATTTCTCAAAAGAAGACATATGAATGGTCAACAGGTGTATGAAAATGCCCAGCATCACTAATTGTCAGAGAAATGCAAATCAAACCCGCAATATAATAGCATCTCATCCCAGTTAAAACAGCTTTTATCAAAAAGACAAAACATAACATGCTGGCAAGGATGTAGAGACAGGGGAACGTTCATACACTGTAGTTAGTGCATTCACTATGGAAAACAGTATGGAGCTTCCTCAAAAAACTGAAAATAGAACTATGATATGATCTGGTAATCACCTGGCTGGGCATATATCCAAAGAAAAGGAAATCAGTATATCAAGACAATCTGCACTCCCTTGTTTATTGCAGCACTATTCACAATAGCAAGATATAGAATCAGCCTTAGTGTCTATCAGTGGATGAATGGATAAAGAAAATGTGATACATATATTAATACATAGTGGAATGTTATTTAGCCATGAAAAAGAAAGAATGGAATCTTGTCATTTGTAACAACATGGATGGAATGAGAGGACATTATGTTAAGTGAATTAAGTGAGGCACAGAAACACAAATATCCCATGTTCTCACTGATAAGTGGAAGCTAAAAAAAATTGATCTTGGCTGGGTGCGGTGGCTCACGCCTGTAATCCAAGCACTTTGGGAGGCCGAGGCAGGTGGATCACGAGGTCAAGAGATCGAGACCATCCTGGCCAACATGGTGAAATCACATCTCTACTAAAAATACAAAAAATTAGCCGGGCGTGGTAGTGGGTGCCTGTAGTCCCAGCTACTTGGGAGGCTGAGGCAGGAGAATGGCATGAACCCGGGAAGCGGAGCTTGCAGTGAGCCGAGATCGCACCACTGCACTCCAGCCTGGGCGACAGAGCGAGACTCTGTCTCAAAAAAAAAAAAAAAAAAATTGATCTTGTGGAGTTAGAGTAGAATGATGGTTGCCACAGGGTGGGAAGCGTAGGTAGTCAGGGAAGGGGTGCTAAAAGGAGTTGGTTAATGGGTACAAAAATATGGTTAGAAGGAATAAGATCTAGTGTTTGGTAGCTCAGTAGGGTGACCTATAGTTAACAGTAATTTATTGTATATTTCAAAGTAGCTATAAGAGTGACATTGGAATGTTCCCAACATAAACTGATGATAAATGTTTAAGATGATGGATATTCTAGTCACCCTGATTTGATTATTACACATTTTATGCTTGTATTGAAATATCCTACCATAAATATGTAAAACTACTATGTATCCATAACATTTTTTTAAGAGTCAAAACAAGTAAAACTTCCCTGAGCTACTATTTTTTATCTGTCAAATTAGCAAAGATCAAAAAGTATGATAACAGTGTGATAGAGAACTAGTATAGAGACTCTTAAAAATTGCTAGTGGGAACATAAATTGGTACAACCTTTCTTTGAGGGCAGTTTGGAAGTATCTATCAAAATTTAAATATCACAATTCTTTGTCCTAGCAATTGCAATTCTTGGCATTTAGCCTTCATACATATTTGCATGTAAGAAATATATGTGTTCAGAGATACTTGTAGTATTGATTAGAATAGTAAAAGCTTGGAAACCACCTAAATGTTTAACAGTAGAGGGCTGGTTAAATTATGTTACTCCTATTCAGTCTAGTACTATGCAGCCTGTCAAAGAGAATGATGAAGCTCTGTATGCACTAATACAGAACCAGTTTACAAGCTATGTTGTTAAGTCATGTATATCTGATATAGGAAAAATAATAGAAATGTATACTTATTTTGTGTGTGTATATATATTACACAAATATGTATACACGTGTATAAATATATATATAATTTATTTTATATATATAAAATATTTCCAGAAGAATATACAAGAAACATGATGCTATTTGCCTCTGGAGGAAAACTAGGTGTTTGGGGTCAAGAATAGGAAAGAGACTTAAAAATGTACTTTTTGCATTTTGAACTATGTAACCCTATATTTAAAATGTTAAAATGAAAATATACTTTAAGAGGAATCTAAATGATAATACTTAAGGTTAATAAAGAGCCACTTTGAATTGTTCTGCAGTTTATTTTCCTAAACAGCAAAGGTCTCAAGACTTTTTTTTTCTCCCTGGGTTCATGCCATTCTTCCGCCTCAGCCACCCGAGCAGCTGGGACTACAGGCACCTGCCACCATGCCCGGCTAATTTTTTGTATTTTTAGTAGAGACAGGGTTTCACCGTGTTAGCCAGGATGGTCTCAATCTCCTGACCTTGTGATCCGCCCACTTCGGCCTTCCAAAGTGTTGGGATTACAGGCGTGAGCCACCACGCCTGGCCTAGACTTTCTATAGTCTTTGTTTTGTCGGTCTTTTTTCAAAAGATAGCAACCAAAGAGTGCATTCTAGGTTTGTACTACCCTGTTGAAATGGTAGATAGAAACATTTTAATAGCAGAGCCAATGCCATGTATTTGATACCATATGGGAAAAAAAGGTTGTACCATCTTTTCTTTCTTTTGTTTTTGAGACAGGGTTTTGTTCTATCATCCAGACTGAAATGCAGTGGCATGATCACAGCTCACTGCAGCCTGCTGGGCTCAAGGGATTCTCCTGCCTCAGACCCCTGCGTAGCTAGGACTGCAGGTGTGCGCCACAATGCCTGGCTAATTGTTAAAATTTTTGGTAGAGACAGGGTCTTACTGTGTTGGCCGGGGCCTAATGTTGGCCTAGCTCAAGCGATCCTCCAGTGTAGGTCTCCCAAAGTGCTAAGATAACAGTGATGAGCCGCTGCACCTGGCGTCTTCTAAGTCTACTTTGGACAATGGGCTCTTGCTCTCACAATTTTCAAGAGACCTCTATAATTTGTATGAGTGATTGCTACATCACACTACAAACTGCTTTCCATTTGTAATTACTCAGCTTTTAGCTCCTTGGTATCCACAAGAACTTTAGGTGTATTTTGGTAGACAAGAAGATTTGGACTGTAAATGGGAAATGATAGGAAGATATACTTTGCAGGATATGAAAAATCTGTCAAATCACATTCTTAAGATATAACCAGTTTACCTACATAAATGTAATTGTTGATTGCTAGTTGTGCAACTTACTGTTTTTTGTTATTTACAAGATTAAATTGGTTTCTGCTAATGTCAAGTGACAAAAATATAGATAGATAACACTAGCTCTTTGTACCAAAGTACGAAACATTAGAGAGAACAAAGGCCAGGAGTCGTGGCTGGTACTAACTAGGTCTAGGTTAGAAATGTATGGCACTAATCTGGGAAGGTTTTATAAAATGAAAATAATAAAGTAGAATTTTGAAGGCTGAAAGGAGTGGATTTTTGGAAGGATGTGTTAGATTTTCCAGGAAAGTTATAGAAGTTTTTGCCAAGGTAGAGGAAAAAGTGAAGGCAGCAAGTTAGGATGGGGATTTTTGGTAGAGCTTAACACACGGAGGGGAATGGTTCAGAATATGGGATTTGGAGTCATTCAGACCTGGATTTGGGCTTCAGTTTCACTATTTCCCAGTTAGGTTGCCTTGAGGAAGTAACTTAAAATAATCTTTCTGTGTTTTACTTCTAAAATTTCTAAAATGGAGATAATTATAGTGGTTACCTCATAGAGTAGCTGTGAGAATTAAATGAAATTGTACATGAAAACATATAGTCAAGCGCTTTACCCACAGAAGATACTCAATAGATATGTTACTACTATTAACAATAATTTTTGAGGTGAACCAGTTAAATCTCATTCATTGTTGTAGATTTGAGGAATCAAGAGGCAACATGGTGATGAATAAAGAGGACTATACTCAGATTCAGAAGATCTCTCACTTGTTCAGATCTATAGATTGGGTAAATGAATGTCTTTTTCACGGCAATTCAATTAGAATGAGGTTCCAAAGAAAGAGGAAGGAAACAGAAATAACCCTATAACAGAAATATTTCCAATCTTTGTAAGCTCCTGTTGTGCTGGATGAACTGATGTAACTTCTTCACAATAAAAGTTAGCAAGATTTAATGTAGGCAGAAGGAGAGGGAAAAGCCAAAGATTTATGGGGAGTTTAAAAGCCTGGAAACGAGAGTCTTTTGGTTCTCTTGTCTCTGTTAGGAAAGTTAGGGAAGATGTTTTGGATATGTATAGTTTTGGATTACTGGATCACATCCAAGTATATATATTGTATGGACAAGAAGACATGAAAGGCCGAGGAAAGCAAAAGAGAAAAGGGATACTGTTGGGATATGATTCTTAAACATTCCAAGACTGTCTTTTCAGTGACCTCCCTGTTTATGGAATTGAGATAATTTACTCCTGACATCTGATATATGTATACTCTATTTTGAAGTATTTTGCTCTCTTAAATTCTTAGTATAAAGCAAAAGCTTTCAGAAACCTGTACAGTGTTCTATTATCTGTCAGTCTTGTGGTACTCATTTCTGGGCTTTGAGGAGCACTATGGACAGTGGGCCATTCAGATGCCTCTTTGTAAATATGGGTATCAGCAGAGAGATTTTTAAAAATGTTTTTCATGTTCACAGACCTGTCTTCTTTTTTTTAAATATCTTAAATAGTAAATAGTGAAGATTAATAATTGTGACTTGTCTAGCATTATGGTGATATTTAAACTGTTTTCCAGAAGATTTTTCTGTAGATGGAAACAACTTTGGAATAAAGGAGGAATTTTTTTCAGGATGGAGTTTTTTATTTTTCATTTTTTAGCACACTGGAAATGTGTCCATTGTGTTTTAGATGCCACTTACAATGAATTTATTTAATAGTGTTCTTCTGGTCAGATGTAAATAATGCTGTCCTGCGTATGCTGGCCTTTTAGCAATTGTTTCTTATGGGCAGTGTGTCACGAAAGGTGTAGTAACATATTTTTTTCTGGCCTTTTCTGCTTGGCTTTTATATTATTACTTATATATGCTTCTAGAAGTTTATTAGTGACTTTTAACACACCTTCCATCCCTTAGCTATAGCTAACCCTCTGAGTGAATTTTTCTCTCTTTCCTTTAAAGAACTGGCCATTTTTCTTTCTTAACTCCTTGATCTCCTTGGTACATTGACTGTAATTTTATAACACTAGTAGTCTATATCTTTCTATATCAAGAAAATTTTTACTTGAAAACTGTTAGTTTTAAAATATGCTATATGTCTTTTGGGAAGTCATATATATGAGTAGGGTGAAGGGCAAAGACTGGAAATGTTTGTGTTACAGAGTTATTTCTTCTTTCTTCTTCTTTCCTTTGAACCTCATTCTAATTGAATTGCTCAGAAAAGGGCATTGTAAAGAGAGTCCAGGGTAAGGGTTTGAACCCAGAATATTCCTCCTTTGTGACATTATTTGCTTGTTTGATTTTAAGTCGTTCACTTTGTTACTTTTAAGTCTCCATAGAGTCTTACAGCTGTTTGATTTCTGTTAGTTCAATTATTATATTACATAGCATCTAACTATATTGTTCTTTAGAAATTCTTAAATTATTATGTACTAACACTTACTAGGGCTAACCATGCGCTAGGGACTATGATAGCCTCTTTGCATGGAATTTATTATGGTTTGTTTGATTATTCCTATTTTTCACATGAAGAAATTAAGGCCCAGAGAGGTTTAATAAATTGTCTAAGTCACCTAGTTATTAAGTAGTAGAACTTGGACTTGTTACCAAGTTTTATCTAAATCCTAAAACTATAGCCTTAGATCTTAAACTATTTGAATAATTGGGTAAATACAGATAATTAAATTTATTCTTACTGTTGAAAATTCAAATAATTTATGGCAGTGTTTTTAAAATCAGACTTAGCTAATGCTTGGTTCTGTGGGTGTAGGAGAAATGTTGTAGATGATTCTTTTGTTTGTGTTAATCTAGCACACCCTAGGTACTATGTTTTTTGTCTTGAACTTGTGATGTGGTAGGCACCAGAGAAATGCATGGCTAGATTTTTATGTACGTAACTGTTGCAACAGGACATTTATAACCATTCTACTTTTCTTCCTTTTTGCTATTTCATCCCTGGAGTGTTGTCTTACCCCAGTTTATTCAGTGACAGAGAAGACAGGAAAAGAGTGAAGTCTCTGGAGTATAGCTCTGCTGGTGTATGACTTGTTTTGGTCTTGAGCTTGCTTGCAATGCCTCTAGTACATAGACCCAGCTTTTGTTCAGAATGCTGTTGAATGGGCAGTGCTTACTTTACTGTAGCCAGAATTGATTATCTTGGTTAAAGAATCAAGGGAGATTAAGTTGATCTCTTAACTGTTCTGGATGTTGGAGTTAATTTCAGAAACATGTAGTAAACTGCAGTATTGGTTTAGCGTGGAACACTTTAGTTAGGATGTGTAGAGATAGTTTGACCTCAGTGCTTGTGCTTTTCAGTGAAGCTTTTATTGTACTGTTAACAAAAATCTAGATGAAAAATTTGAGTAAAAGACTATATTTTATCTGAAATATGAGATGATTTTATGAGACATTTATAATTCAGAAAGCATGGATTATATTGTCTCTCAACCTCTAATTTTGAAAACTTTCATTTATATCTGTATATTTTGATCAAGTGTCAATTTGTCTTCTGCCTTCCGATGATGAAGTAACTGACCTCCTTAAGATGGGGTTAGAAATATAAGTCATTTCTTAAAGCAAAAAGTTGCTGTAGCGAGTTTTCCTTGTGCTAGCTCTTCTCTTTCAGGCCATCTTACTGAAACTAAACATCAGTTCACTTGACAACTTTACTCAATTCTAGGCAACAGTGGCTATGCTCTGGCCTGCAGAGACAGTGAATCCATTCTGGCTCTGACACCCAATTTTATTGTAAAACACATTCATGTTGACATCATATCAGTTTTCTGAACTATTACATGCATAAAAGAATTCACCCCTTTCCATTCAGTCTTTTTCAGCCTTCCAGTTAGGAGAAATCTGCACACCCAGTGTTTTCATTTTGCATTTAATGTGGTCTAGTCCAGAAAATAGCAGCTTCAGTTAAAAAAAAGTTTTTCTTGAGGCACCTTTCAGAGTGTGTTAGCTTAATGGCATTCATTGGTAGGAGAGGACTAAGGAGAAATGCACAAGGCAGTTTTTAGGAGAGAACAGTTGAAGTTTAGGGTAAAACAAGTCAATATTGACCCAAGATTATGGGGTTTAGTTGCTCGAGTTCTTTTGCATGCAACTGCTATTTGAAGGATTCCTTGCTGGGCCTCACCCATGCCCAATTTTGTGGGCTTTGCCTCCTACTTGATCTTTTTGGTTGTATTGTTTTTGTGAAGGCCTTTGATTGCTGATTTTTTTGTTTACTTGTTTTACTTACATTGGAATTTGCTAGTTTTGCATTTGGAGTTTGTTTCAAATATAATTCAAATCTTCATCTTTAGTTTATGGGGGAAATGTTTTTTGTTTACAAAATTAAGCTCTTTTATTTTTATGTCAGTTCTAGCTTTGTACTGAGTTTTGCTGAGGCTATCCTTGGTTTTCACGATAAAGAAATTTGACCTTTTCACTTTTTACAGGGCTTGATTGACTTACTTGGTTTCCTGATCCTAAATATTAAGATGTTTTATTTTCCTTCTTCTCTGTGAATACAGGTCTCCCTAAAATATCCACAAACCTATTTGGGGAATTTAATAAGGTTTTCCTTGTTATTTGGTTCTACTGTTCTGAGACTGCCCATTGGGAATTTCATTTACCCATAAGAGACTGAC
>NC_073260.2:13447500-13507500 GCF_029289425.2 Pan paniscus | reverse complement strand
AAAAATGTGAGTTTATAATATTTGAAGCTTTGCCACCACTAAGCTTGGCTATTTTGGGGTTATATATGCTACTAAAGAAAATCTAAGTAGTAATCTGACTGTAATTTATCTTAAAAGACAAATGTTGAAATAAATAAATTTCCACAAATTCAGATATTCTATATGGTATGATTAAGAAAGTAAATGTATAAAAATATTTTATTGTATTGTTGCATTTATGCAATAGGCCTTGACTCTAAAGTGAAAATGATTCACTGAATTAGTTTTTAAAAAATATATTCTGTAAAGTTTGTAAAAAATAAAGTGAATATTAGTTTCTCTTGCCTAAATTATGAGATTTATGTGGGTTGAAGATGTCATTTGAGGAAGGAGGATCCAAACAAAAATTAAGACTCATCTACTCATGTTTTAATTTTTTTATTTTCCTATTAGCTAGAAATTATTATATAAATGACAGAAAAACACAGTTATAAATGCTCATTAGTAGTACCATGTAATGTGTAGGATTGTGGGATAAGTGTTATTGTTCATGTCCACATTAAAATGAAATAACTTCAGACATTGCCAAAATATGGTTGCTGGGAGTTAAGTTTATTCACATAAGACATAAAATTATGTTGGTGAATGTATAGGGAAATTTTCAGGAAAATTTCAGGTCATTTTAGAAAAATATTTTGAGAGCTTAAAAAGATTTATTTTCAAATAATTTACCTAATTAGGAATTCATACTGAGGAAATAGAGACATTTGTAAAGATAAACACATGAAGATGGTTACCACTGCAATATTCTCCCCACCTCCTTCTCTCTTAAATTTTTATTAGGGTGAATTTTGAGTCACATCACAGAAGACAGAATATTACAGCACCAAACAGCAAACACAGCCAGCTTATGGCCAATCCTGCCCCATTGTCACCTCCATCAGCTTTCTCCTTCTACATTTTAAAAAGTAAATCCAAGACATATTATTTCACCTGTAAATATTTCATCATGTACCCCTAAGAAATCTTTAAAAAACCATAAAATTTCACTGTATCATTATTACACCAAAATATGAACCATAATTCCTTGATATCATATATCCAAATTGTTTGTTTGAACAGAATGCAGGTAAGGTCTACTCATTGCAGTTGGTTGATATATCTTTTACGTCTTTTTAAATTTAAAGCTTCTTTTCCATTTTTTTTTTTTAATCCTTTGTACTTTTTTGTTGAAAAAATTGGGTTGCTTGTCCTGTAAGTTCCCAGTCTGTATTTTGCTGATTGCATCCCCATGGTATAGTTTAACATGTTCTTCTGTTGTTTGTATTTCCTACAAGTTGAGAGTTGGATCTGTAGGCTTAGTAAAATTCAGGTTTAATTATTTATTTTCCTGGAAGAATTGCTTCATAGGTTGTGTTATATTCTTATATTAGGTGGCTCATATTGTCTGCTTTTCTCTTTATTGGTAATGTTGGCGGCTATTGGTGATCAATGCTTACATCTATTAGTTTATTTGGGGTAGCAAAATAGAAATATTCTATTATTTCTCTTCAATTTATTTGTTATACTAATTTGTGAAGAGAAAATTTCCTATATCTACTACTTAGTTACTAAGGGGTCTAGTTTGCAGCATTATTCCTAAAAGGACAAATTGGAAACAGTTGAAATGTCCAACAATAGGTGAATTGATTAAATTATGTTATAGCTGTGTGATAGAATTCTACATAATTATTTTGAATCATGTTTTAGAAGAATACCCAATAATATGGAAAAAGTCCAATGTATTAAATTTATAAAGCAGCAATAAATAGTAAAATAGTAGTAGTAAATAGTAAAATAGTGGTATGCTCATAATTGTTTTCCCAAGTACTTTTAAATAGGACAAAAATACTGAAAGAATAAAGACCAAATATTTATATTATATAATGGTTACCTTTCAGTAGTGGCATTAGGATTTTTAACATTTTTTTCTTTATCCTTTTCTTTATTTTCCTTATGCTTTGCTGTAGTTTCCAACTTTTTTTTTTTTTTTTAAACTGTGTTTCAAATGAGCAAAATATGGTCTAGGGACTGAATCTTCTATAGTAGGCTATCTTGTCCCATCTTTCAACCTGTAAATTTAACCTGTAGAATGGTTGTAATTGTAGAGGCACAAATAGATCACTGCAATCTAAATTAAGTGCTATCTCCCCTAATAGCTTTTTGTGATAGGTGTGTTTCTTATTATCTTTGTACACCCAGATGCCTCATACAGGGTCTGGCACAGAGCAACATTAGTAAATATGGTGAATTGAGTAAGTGCTAGGGTAGGCTGACCTAGAGTCATTGCTAGGTCTAATGCGTTGATGGTTCACATCCAGCTCATTGGTGCTCCTTTATCCTGTGTGACTTACTTTGTGTGAAATATTTCCATCTCTGCTTTAGAGAACAGATCTCTCTGGAGAACCAGTTTAGAGAACAAATCTCTAGTTTGGCATCTGTAGGGTAGAACATTTCAAATATCCACACTATCTCATGAACAATGATCAGTTCTCTGGATTAGTACATCTCTCACCTAAAATCACCTCAAGGTATAGTCTCTTGATTCCAGCAGTCTTCCACATTTTAGTTTTTAATCTTGTTCTACATTATTTTTATTTTTAGTTATTTAGGGGTAAAAACATTGTGGTTTATTTTGAAAGTTGATCACATCTAGTTTCATGCATGTCATTATTTTGCCTTCCCAGGAATACAATAGTTGTGTCTTATACTACTTACTTTTTTCTCCCTCAATATCTAGTACTGTGGTAGATGCACAGTAAGTATTGTTGAATTAATTAGATTGGTGCTATTGCATTATTGCTATAAAGGTAACATTGTTATGGTCAGTTGCATTTAGAATAGAAGACAAATAGTCTTACTACATTGTCCTCATTGACTTGCTATCAAGTTAAAATTTAGTGTGGGATCAGAAATTAAGTTTATTGAAATTCTAATTCATTCAAAAAGGTTTACTGAGTGCCTAATATTTGCTGGGTATTGTTCTAGACGGTAGAGATACAGTATTGAATAAAAGAAAAACAAATACCTGCCCTTATGGAACTTACATTCTTGTGGATCTGTTCATACATAACTTGCTACCATGTACATTCTGTGATAGTGCATAATAATTTTCAGGGAGTCATCAGCAACAGGCTAGATAAGCTTGATCTAGAGTCAAGTATCTATTAGCTTTTATATGGTTTTGTGCAATAGCTTGGTAAAGAACAGAAACACTTGTTGAACACTTATAATGTGCCAGGTACTCTATTAAGAATTTTGATATACCTTATCTTATTTAACTCTCACAGTACTTTTAGGAAGTTGGTAGAATTTCTGTTTTCTTTAGTGAAAAAAATGGAAGCTCCGAGACGTTAATCAGCTTGCTCCGGATCACATGGCTAATAAGTGAGTGGCAGAACCTTATTCAAACACAAGTCCTTCTGATTCCAAAGGGCTTTTTCTATAAGCATTGTTGTAAGAGAATGTTCCATAAATTCTCAGTTGTTGAATTTTTCAGGATGATTTATTTGCAGATATAACAGATAGGCTGTGATGTCCTCATGTGTGCTTTATTTATTGTGCTATCCTTTATGTAGCAGCATATCCATAAGGAATGAAAGGATATCAGGGTGCACATGGTGGATTTAAAAAAAAAAAGGAAGGATAATGTAGGAGTCAGAGTTTGTTAGGCAGAAGAAGGTCATGTTAATGTTCCAAAGTGACTTGAAGTGCTATGTCACAGTATTTAACACGCACATTTTAAAATGGTACACATAATGAACCAAGAGTAGATGTTATTCTAGTTTATCATTACCATGTTTCATTGATTCTAAGATGTTCATTCTTCCCTCCTCATTTTAGCATTTCTGAAATCAAGATGCCTCTTATAATCAATATCATGTCATAGTTTAATTGACATAAGTTTTTCCTTCTTTACAGTAGCACATAAAATCATGATGAGTCTTAGATTTGATGAAATATAATTATTTATATTTTGGCAACACCCTAAATATCAATATACATTTTATTTCCTGAAGGCTGCATAGAAGTTATTTCAATCATCAGATTATTAATTTGTGTTTTTAGTGCTTTAGATGCATTAGATAAATGCTTATACTTAACAATTACCATGCAGCTTTAACGTTTTTACTTACTCAACAGTGTAACTGTTTGGGTGTTTTCAGAACATCTGTTAATATGCCAGCAAACCATAGGTATATTGGATTATTAATATATTTTGAAGAATTACGTATTATGTACTTTGTGCAGTAATGTATCATGGTTTCAAAGAAACCATCAGGCTTTTCAAGTCATTAACTCACTTTTTAAAAAGTCCTTAAATATATATTTAGATGAACCACTTAACTGTGATTTTGACGTCTTAGTCTATTTCTTTTGATAATTAATGCTACAGGAGGCAACCTAGTAGATTAATATTAAATTGTAGCGTTAAATTTTACTAACAGAAATAGAGTGAAAATGCCTCGTTCCTTTAAGTTTTGTTCTTATACCATCTATTTCCACGAGAGTCTGCAGAATTTTCTGAATGATGGGAGGTTTGGCACGATTTGGAACATATGTGTCTTTGATTTTCACATGTTGTTCTAACTGATGTCAAAAGGAGTTTTTGCATTGGCAGCCTGAAGCCAGTCCATGGCATTTAGTATCTAGGTACACTGGAAGTTCAGATTTAAAGTTGAGCAAAATGCTGACTTGTGCTTTTTTGACATGCTTTGCCTTTTGAAAACATAGTAATTATGATGTTATATATATTAATTTTCAGTGTTTCCTACATATTATTTAAATATCCAAACCACAGAAAACATTATTTTTAAGTAGTAGTCTTTAAGTAAGGTAGGATGCAATTGGTATAAGTATGAATTTACATTAAGAAATTAGAAATTTTAAAGATTTAGTAAGAATAAAGTCAGTATTATACTGAAAAATTATAATTTGTAAAGCTTCTCCCCTTGTTTTATGCAGAAGTCTAAATAAGCACATGAATTAAGTTTGTAAGCCTTATAAAAACTAAAGATAAAACTGTTTGAGAAAATCAACATTTTAAATCATGCTAAATCTCTTCCTATTTTTACTCATCCTCTTGCAGAGCATTGACAAAAATATGAAATTGATTTGGTTGAAGGGTGTTAAAGAGCCGACAGCCAAATGTCACAAACAATGAATGGCTGCAGTGTTGAAAAAATCAATAGGGAGGTTAAGCTGGTCTTGTGAAAGACTTGGCAGACTGCTCTGTTCCAGGAAGATATCTGTCTTCTGGCCTTGGTTGCATGATCAAAAGGAAAACTTGATAGGCTTAATGAAGGAAGATACTGTAAAACTGACAGCAGAAATATAGACACTGTGGTAAACCATAGTGCACATCAGTGAGTGGAGCTATTAGATATATTTTTCAGCCTGAAAAAATACTTATGGGTAGAGATGTCAAAAATATTAACATTCTTCTACTTTTTCATCATTTCCTCTATCAGCTAATAAATTTGCCTTAAGTAAACAAAGGTTTGCATCTGGCTAAGTACATGAGATGTTTAAAGTGCGAGACACAATAATTGCTGTGTTAATTAGTAAAAGAATTTCCCAAATCTGTTGATTATAATGTTTAAAATCTAAATCAACATTATATCTTTGCCATTCGCAGATTGTGTCCAAGGTATTAAGAAAGATTGACAGCCTAGGTAAAAAAGACAGCCATTGACTTATCAATGAAAATAGAAAGTCCGTCATTGAAAACCAAGGTGGGATTTATGATTCATTAGTACACCCCACAGGCCATTAGGAGATATTTTATAGAAGCATCTTTTTTAACACGTTTGTTGATAAACAGTATGTTGGCCTAAAAAATACTTCACTGTGATTGTTTTGATCAGAGCTATATATTATGAAGCCTGACATTTTAACACATATCAAATAAGATTAAGATCATTTATAGATATGTTTCTTTGCAGTTTACTGTAGTTTGTTGTTTATCAGCTGTATACTAAGTAATGTTTTGTCTGCATTATTTTTTCATCTGAATTTCTTAAGAACTTTTATTATACTATGAAATCAATTATTTCTTGGGTGCTCACTGTGTATTAGTCATTGGGGTGCTGATACATGCTCCTTAATTAAAAGCATTTGTTTAGAAGTTTAGAGATTTCAAAAAATTTTTGCTGCTTTTTTTTTTTTTTTTTAACAAAGAGGCAGCTCCATTTTATTTTATTAGCCTCCCTTAGATGTGGCAGTCTTTTTGTGTATGTCTCTGAGTGGATTTAAGAAAAAGGCACCATTAGTTTAAAATTCCCAAATGTGGTATTCAGTTTGGAGAAGATGATAACCTGTTTAAAAACAAATAAATAAAAAGAGCAGAAAAAAAGGGAAAGATGTCTGGCAGATTTTCTGCAAGTGGACGCTGTAATAAAAATGCCCCCTACTTTGTCAGGATGGTATTTGGAGGGCTGCTGCCATATGTTACTTTCCTTTTTAGCTGGGATTATGCCATCATTATTGCTGATAAAAGCTGTTTACTGCCTTGGCAAAGGAATGATGCTTGGAGCAGTTTTGGAAACCGCCATTCAGTTTACAAAAAAGTTCATTTAGTGCCAGATGCTAGAATCCTAGGTCTTTGTTATCTTTTCCCATTATTAGATCCAGCCATTGTCTTATTTCTTTTTTTCCCTTTATAGTAAAATGTTGCTTCTTACTACCTGTTTTAATTCAAGCTGTTAATGTGGGAGGTTATCTAAATTATTACATTCTTCATGTTAACTGATCAGTACTAAAGCTGGGCAATTTGGCTTTCGGAACAATTGACCAGATTTGGAATAAGCACTGTAGTGTGCAATGAGGTTCCAGTTTCTAAACAGCCTGAATGTGTACTCTCTTTAGTACCATTGCACATCAAGGAGAGCTTGGTTCTGTGTTTGAATAAACTGTTGGCCAATAGGCAATCTCTGGAAACATTGAAGGTGGAATTGTTTTGGGTCAAGTTATAACATTGTTTTTATCCTGTTATGAAACATTTCCCAGGAAATGTTAAATTCATAGTTGTTATAACTTTTTCTGAGAATATTACCTTTCCAGTTATTTTTCTGAGACATTTCTTCTGCTTTTAAACACAACAGTTAGTAGTGACTGCATGATTGGATTGCACTGCCCTAGGAACTTGTAAATGCAAATAGTAATAGACTTTTTTGTTGTTAATTAGCATACAATACTAAGTAGGCCTTTGATGCATACTTAATACTCCAGCTTTGTATAAGGCAAGTAGATTGTTTTATTTTTAGTGTTTTGTCAACATTTTATTAAAATCCATTTATCTCTCAGTGTCTAAAAACATTCTTTTTCTCAACTTGCAGGACTGTCCAGTGGAGTCAGTATCTGTATAAAATGTGATGTGTTGGCCCACCCAGAGATTATACTGTTGGCCATGTTAGTATTATGCTTCAACCATCTTTTTCCACACCTCAGAATTTAAATTGTACTCCTTACCTGAATTAAGAATTACTTTAAGTGCAAAACTAACTCTTAAAAATAATGCTGACAAATTAAGGTCTCACTGATTTACCTCAAAATATAGCCATGATTTCCTCAAGTATTGTATACTTTTACTCTGATGCTTTTTCTAGGAACGGTTGCCAAGAGGACAGAGTCCAAAAATTAGTGTAAAAAACACATTTTTTTACTGGACTTTTCTGAGACTTGATTTTCTCTTTATAAAAAATGTAGATAATACCTGTTTGTAAGGGTGTTATGAAAAGAGCCTGGGAGATCATTTTTACAAAAAGAAGAATATCAGTCATCTGTTAGAATACTGTAGAATACATCAAAATGTAGCTGACCCGGGATGCCACAAATGGCCCCCTAACAATTCAGACTTTTGGATGACTTTAGGTGGGAAAAGAAAGGAAAATCCATCTTCGAATGTATCCAAGTGCAAAGTTTAATGATACGAAATTTCAATGTCAGATTGAAGTTGAAAATTTAGAATCACCTGGGTGAAAGGGTTAAGTTTCCTTATTAAAGATTGCAACTATTTGAGTTTATGTGTACCTGCTGTTTTTCAGAAATAATTTTTGATGGTTATGAGTGAATACTTATTAGTTTCTTGAATTAACATGAACACAATTTAAAAATAATTCTTAAAATAAAACCCAAGTAAAAAGTTTTTAAGCTGAAGCTGTATTTTAGGGAGTAAATACTTTAGCTATGCCCAATATGAGTTAATAAATGGACACTGACATGAAAAATATGCATTTATTTAAACAAGAAACATTAATTGGCTGCTGTATACACACACACACACATACATATATACAAACACGCAAATACACATACACATGCACAACATGGCACTGTAATCGGAATCTCTGGAGAGTACCAAGCTTTGCACCAATATAGACCTGCTATTTTAATTAACTAATTAATTTTTGTTTTGTTTTTGTTTTTGTTTTGAGACAGGTCTCACGCTGTTGCCCAGGCTGGAGTGCAGTGGTGTCATCTTGGCTCACTGCACCCCCAACCTCCTAGGCTCAAGTGATCCTCCCACCTCAGCCTCCCTAGTAGCTGGGGCTACAGGTGAACCTCACCATGCCCAGCTGATTTTTGTGTTTTTTTTTTGTAGAGACAGGGTTTTGCTATGTTTCCCAGGCTGGTCTTGAACTCCTGAGCTCAAGCGATCTTCCTGCCTCCGCCTCCTGAATTGCTGGGATTACAAGGTGTGTGCCATCATGCGCAGCCCTAATTTATTTTTAATATTAAAAAATTTAATCTATTGGACACCCCCTGCTTCCCAAATAATTGCCCTTCAAATTGTATTTGCAGAATTGTTAGTGAAAAGGCCATTAATTGTACAAATTAACATTTCTTCTCTAGTTATCTAAATACACCTTTATAATTTTTAGTGAATGAATGTGTTTCATTCATCTTACTCAAATAGCTTTAGCTAATTCAGTTGTCTCAGATTTTCCAAGAGACTAAAATGTCATTGCTTTCTTTCCCCATTTTCATAGTCATATTCATTTGTACTTAAGACTTATAAGCATTGCAATCATTGTCATTTAGGACAATTGAAAGGGAACTTGGGTTGAAAGAGTTTGTGTTTTGGTTATCAAGTTGCCATGGGTTCCAAACTCCCAGTTTTGCTATTTATTACAGTTATGGCTTTAAACTAGTTACTGGACTTTTCTGAGATTTGGTTTTCTCATTATAAAAAATGTAGATAATATCTGTTTGTAAGGGTGTTATGAAAAGAGCTTGGGAAAAAGTGGGTACTCTGTAAATAGTAGATATTTTTATCATCAGTAAGCAAGATTGTATCAGCATGAGATGACTAAGTCAAATTAAGTCAGTTTAGTTTTATCTTTCTGGCTTATCTGCATGGAGTGCTCTTGACATGAATTCTGTCTTTCAATGATTGATTCACTTCAGCCATACTGCGTTATTTGCAGATCAGGAAAAGTTAGAGATGTCATCTGCAAGAACTTACAACAAAACTAAGCAGAATGGAATCAACTTCAGTTTCATTTTAGTTGAGAATCAGTCCAAGAATGAATAACTGTAATATATTTAATTTTATAGATTGAGTTTAGGATATTTTTATTAACATTTTTTTACAGTGACCTAGTTTTTCAGTTTCCTTATACCAAATAATTTAAAAATTATTTGTAAGTTATTTATATATCTAGTAACATATTTACAGAATTTATACAGTACTTTAATATATTCCTATAAACTTCTTCTAATATATAGTATTAGTCCTTCCTATTGGCATATGTTTTATTCTAATTGATCTTGACTTACTTTCTTCAAGGTAAAGATTTTTTTCTTTTTAAAAAAATTCCTTCAAATGATAAATATCCCTTCATCAAATTTTAGATGTCATGTTGACAGTATATCAAAACTATGCTTTTGCTAGGGCACATTATTACTTTTGGTTAAGTGTGTGGAATTCTATAGGGAGAATGTGACTTTTTCCCCTGTTTGGATAGATGCATCTAGAACCAAATGAGGGCAATAAAGTCTAATAGAAAGCTTTACAGATGAAAGTTTTGTTTCTGTTTGTGCAATACCTTGTTCCCCCTTCACGTATCCTGGGAAATCATACTGATCAATAGTTCCCATTTCAGTACAACTGCAGCAAGCATTACAACTGTATAAAATTTACAACATTGTCTGCTGTAAATTTTAATTGGAAAAACCTTATAGCTTTGCTCTCTATCTTTGGAGGTTTAAATCTATATGATTTTTTTAAATAAAAAAATTTACAACATAATATCATGTCATACAATTTTTATGGACATATAATATAAATAGGCCCAAACCATAGCCTTATTGGAAAAAAAAACTGTAAAAATATATTTTAATGCTTAGTGCGTTAAACATTTTTGCTATAGAAACAATGGACTTGGTAAAGTAATTTAATGAATGTCATAAATAATTATGAACAATCTCAGATGAGAGATATTAACAAATAAATATATTAATAAAAGATATATTATCTGGTTTCTCTGTGTCCCAAGTGGGGCCTCTTTTTGAATCAATGTAAAATACTCTGTATAGAGCTAGTGTTCTGAACTGGAAGAGTATGAGAAAAATGTTGCTTTCTGCGCTGCTTTATTTCTGTCACAGGTCAGGCTTAAAATGCTGTGTGATACAGTTATTGACTCTAATCTGGGCATAAACACAAGTCCTCAAGCACCAGCCCAATTAATAATTTGCATAATTAACACGCATATTAAATAGGGACTGGCCTTGCATCTGTATTTGCAGTGATCGGGGTAATGAGGGCTAACGGAGCGGCGCCTCGGGCCTGTGTTAGCAGACGTGTGGCAGTAGTAATTTTTGCTTGGATTGACAACTGCTAGACAAGCAGTCCCAGCATAAAACTAAACCCCGTTTGGCAGTATTAATCGTTGACAAACTGCTCTTAAAGCTGTAACATTGTTTCTGTCAGTTGTTTGGTTTGATGTCACTGTTAGACATAATAAATCAATAGTGTCAGAATTTGGGAATGTTTATAGCTAGCAATGTTTATTATTTCATATGACTGTCATGTACAAATAGTGGTTATCATGGTTGCCTCTAAATTATCAAAGACAGAATATTGCTTTGAATATACTTCTGTAATTCTTGTTTCAATGAATTCTTTGCCATCTGGAAATGCTTTTGGTTGGTATGCCTGCCCAATTCTATTGTAATATTCATTGTAATATTGGTGCCATATGTCCTGTTCCATGATTTTTAAAGGAATATACAGTTTAATTTCTTGAAAGTTCATTTAGCTATAAATGAAGAAGATATACCTAGCTTATTCAGCTTTATCTTCATTCAGAAATTGATATTAAATATGTGTGATAGAGTGCAAGCATACTGTGTTTCTTCACAATAGGATTTGAATTTCAGGGGATTTAAACTATATATAGGAAGGAAATATATCATTGGCACTTATTGTTTATAGAGAAAGTACAGGCTGAGTATCCCTTATACAAAGTGCTTGGGACCAGAAGTATTTTTGGAGTTTGAATTTCTTCAGATATTGGAATATTTGTGTTACTGGTTCAGAATCCCTAATCTAAAAATCTGAAACCCAAAATGCTCCAGTGAGCATTATGTTTGAGGGTCATGTCAATACACAAGAAGTTTTGGATTTTGGAGCATTTCAAATTTCAGATTTTTGGATTAGGGATTCTCAACTTGTATTCAGGATACAGATAAGTCCCTTCTCTCCCCATTCTTCCCTTCTACTCTCTCATTTCTCCAAAAGCTTTAGGTAAACATTTACATATAATCCCTCTCTCCCATCTGACCCCCAGTACTACATATTTTAAGACTTTTCTTCATTTAGACTTCAAAAACATTTCTTTAAAACTTACCTTAAGAAGTGATATTATCTTTATTGTTATTCCATTAAAAGCCACTCCTATTTACAGTATTTTTGGTGGAACAGAATTTTACATGTGAAATTACTAGCTATACATGAAAATGTTTATTATATAGCTATAACATGTTTATGATAAACTGTAGTAAAATAATAAAGCCTATTTTCAATTACTTAGGAAGAATTTTGGATCTTTCTGCATAGCATTTTGATGTTTCAAGTAAAAGTGTATGTAAACACATTATATGTGAATCAGGGGATTTTATGACCTGCCAAAATCTTTTCTTTAGCAAACAAGTAGGCACTTTTAAATTATGAGCATAAGAAGTGCATTAGTTTTAAAAAGGTGTAGTCAATTGGAGTAAGGCTGCCCTTAGCTTGTCATAAGAATATTTTCACATAAAAGAGGCCATGCATAAATTCAGAAAATTATTAGAGTCCATAGGTAGAAAAACATGAAATTATGAGCATTAACAGCATTAAGGCTGGGTGTGGTGGCTCACTCCTATAATCCCAGCACTTTGGGAGGCCAAAGCAGGAGGATCACATGAGCCTAGGAGTTCAAGACCAGCCTGGGCAATATAGGGAGACCCCATCACTAGAAAAAAATTAAAAAATTATCTGAGCGTAGTGTTGCATGCTTGTAGTCCTAGCTACTTGGGAGGCTGAAGAGCATTTAGTAAGGCATTTGATAAAAAGCAAGTGTGGTCTGCTCATTATACCTCTCGTTTATATATTGTTTAAGCTATAATTTTAAAGCTTATTTCCCATTTATTGTATATCTGTACATGTGCATATCGTATACATATGATAGCATAATGCTAAACGGCAGCCGTATGTAAAAGGTAACAAGGGGATTTTCAGGATATAAATGAAATGTCGTAAGTAATATGACTGTTTCTTAAAAATCAATACACTGGAATCAGTGAATTTAAATGAATGGGGTTCCATTCAAAAGTGATATTTCTAGAAAGCAAATGCATATTTCACTTTTGGGGACCCTACTTTTGAAAGACTTTCGTCCATTTTTTTTTTTTTTTTTTTTAAGATGAAGTTTCACTCTTGTTGCCCAGGCTGGAGTGCAATGGCACGATCTCGGCTCACTGCAACCTCCGCCTCCTGGGTTCAAGCTATTCTCCTGCCTCAGCCTCCCGAGTAGCTGAGATTACAGGCACCTGCCACCATGCCCGGCTAATTTTTGTATTTTTAGTAGAGACAGGGTTTCACCATGTTAGCCAGGCTGGTCTTGAACTCCGGATGTCAGGCGATCCACCATCCTTTGCCTTGCAAAGTGCTAGGATTACAGGCATGAGCCACCGCGCCTGGCCAACTTTGGCCCATTCTTTTAATTATCTTTAATAGTGGTAAATATAAAATGAATAGCTAGAGATAGTAGTAAGTTAAATGAGGTTGCGTGACTACAGCTTCTGCCCATAGACAAGTCTAAGGCCTGTGCATGTTTACAGGGAGAGGTCAGGTGGCCCACAGAGGGTGATGGAGATTTCTAGAGTAGGAGAAATGATAGTATAGGCCAGGATCAGGGAGGTGATGAGATAAGAGAAAATAGTTAGATTGCTTTTCATCTTTCAGGTCTCAGCTTAAATGTCACCTCTTTGAAAGGACTTTCTTAATTGATTTTGCTAAAGTCGGTCTTCCCTGTTATTTTTGGGCTCTGTCCTTCATAGCATTTATCATAACTTGTTTATTATTGTTTTTTGTCAAGGCCCATGAAAGTAGGGACCTTATCCCTTCTTTTGCCATTGATATGCTTCAGAGGGAAGGCAATGAAGAACATTGCTACTGCAAGGCCTCCAATGGGTGGGATTGCAAACTTGAGGAAGGGACTTCATATTTCTTTAACATGGACTTTGTGCTTATGTTTGGTGCTTTTTGTTCTCTTGTCTTCTTAGAATAGCCTTATCAGGCAGTTATTAATGTTTCCATTTTATAGATGAGAAAACTGAGGCTCAGAGAAGTGACGTGACACAGCCAGTAAGCAGCTGAGCTGACATTTGAATTTGGAGCTTTGTAATTTCAAAACCCACAGGATACCACATGATCCATGCTCTGTGGAATTTGTTGGTGTGGTCAGTGTAAAAGGTGATCAATAGATATGTAGTGGAATTCCTAGACAGTATTGGGTATTTGGTTACAATTGTATGACATGCATTTATAGCAGATCTGGTCTTCAAGGTTTTGCTAATTTCTCTATCGGTGTTTCCTAATATAAGCATAAAGACAATGAAAATGTGTGTTATCAGTAAAGATAGGGTTGGTGAGCTCTTCTTATATAGGGTTGGCCTATTGCCTCTCCTGTGCTCAAATGGAAGTAGCTATGTACTGTCCTTGAGGGAACTGAAAAAACACTCACTCAAATAATTTTCTGTTGGGCTTAAATCTCCTATGGGACCCCAGCTGAGAAAGGCTGAGTTAGTTTATGCCACTGTAACAAACAACCTCCAAATCTTTATGGCATTAAAACAGAAGTTTATTTCTCATACCATATTCATTGTGGATCTGTATGTGGCTCTGCTCATTGTAGTCACATAGGAATCCAGGCTAATGAATTAGCCACCATCTCTCAAACATTGCCAGTTGTCCTCCCATAAGTAAAGCAACTTCTGGATGTTTTATCTGGTCAGCATTTAAAGGATATGGCTTACAAGTAACAAATGTTCATAATTCTTGCTCACAAGTCTTTCAAAGTCATGTGGCCAACCCCAAGGGGACAGGTAGTATATATGAACTTAGCATGTGCCCAGAGGGAGAGGAGAGTTGGATATCAGTAAATGGTATGAATGACAATCACAATTAGCACAGTAGAAAACTAAAGAACTCTAGGTAGCCAGTGAAGGGTAGTGCTGCAGTGATTGTATTTGGATAGTTGTAAAATCTAATGGCCAACCAAATATGTGTTAGTGTAATGGGGAAATTGGGTAAGAAATTCCAGTGAAGAAAAATTATTGTTCACATATTCTGGTGAGCACATTTAAAGATGTTCACCATTGGCCAGGTGCGGTGGCTCATGCTTATAATCCCAGCACTTTGAGAGGCTGAGGCAGGCAGATCACCTGAGGTTAGGAGTTCAAGACCAGCCTGGCCAACATGGTGAAACCCTGTCTCTACTAAAAATGCAAAAATTAGGCATGTTGGCAGGCACCTGTAGTCGTAGCTACTTGGGAGGCTGAGGCAGGAGAATCACGTGAACCCAGGAGGCAGAGGTTGCAGTGAGCTGAGATCGTGCAACTGTGCTCCAGCCTGGGTGACAGAATAAGACTCTGTCAAAAAAAAAAAAAAAAAAAGATATTCAACATTATTAGTCATCAGGAAAATGCAAATTAAAAGTTCAACAAGTTACCACTTTACACTTACTAGGATGATTATAATGAAAAAGGCAGGCCAGGCATGGTGGCTCATCATGCCTGTAATCCCAGCACTTTGGGAGGCAGAGGCAGGAGGATCGCTTGAACCCAGAAGTCTGAGCCCAGCCTGGGCAACATGGTGAAACCTGGTCTCTACTCCCCTCCCTCCCACAAAAAAAATTAATCCAGTGTAATGGCACATGTCTGTGGTCCTAGCTACCCAGGAGGTTGAGGTGGGAGAATCACTTGACCCCAGGAGGTTGAGGCTGCATGCAGTGAGCCGTGATTGAGCCACTGTACTCCAGCCTGGGTGATAGAGTGAGACCCTGTCTCAAAATAATAATAATAATAATGATAAAAGAGCAGATAATAACAAGTGTTGGTGAAGATGTGTAGAATTTGAAATCCTCCTACACAGCTGGTGGGAAAGGAAAATGGAAAATAGTCTGTCAGTTCTTCCAAAGGCTAACTGTATAATTACCATATGACCCAGCAATTTTATGCCTAGGTATATACCCAAGAGAAATGAAAATATATCTGCAGAAAAAAAATCACAGATGTTCACAGCAGCATTACTCATAATAGCCAAGAAATAAAACAACCCAAACTGATTAATGGATAAACAAATTATGGTATATCCATACAATGGAATATTATTCGGCCATAGCAAGGAATGAAGTATTGATACATGCTACAACATGTATGAACCTTGCCAACATTTTGTCAAGTGAGAGAAACCATTTATCAAGGACCACATATTGTAAGATTACATTTATATGAAATGTCCTGAAAAGGCAAATCTAATAGAGAAAGAAAGTAGATTAGTGGTTGCCAGGGACTGAAGCAAGGGACATAGGGTGATGAGGAGTGACTAATGGGGAATTTTGAGAGAGGGTGATGAAAATGTTGGAAAATGATTGTGATTGTTGCACAACTCTGTGAATATACTGAAAACTATTGAATTGTATACTTTAGGTATATTGTATAATAAGTGAATTGTATCTCAACAAAGTTTTTATAAAAAATAGCCTGGGGGAATATAAGGAGGCATATCATTTCATTGATACTAAAATGCACTTTAAATAAACATTTTCACATTTCTGAAATCAGGATGCCTTTTACAGACAATGGTGTCTTAACAGTTGCTGCCAGCCAGTTGGTAGTCTTGTGGTTGCATTGCCTGTGTATACAAGAACTTGGTGTTTTTCCTGGTGGCGTTACTAGGTATATGTAGCTTCTTGATGTTTCAGTCAACAAACCATTTGATGACTGTTGCCTGGTTGTGCTTGAAAACCTTCTTGTGACATGTGGTAAGAGCAACCAGCATCAAAATTTCTTAAATATGGTAAGAACACCAGCATCAAAATTTATGGAATGAGTATCAGTGGCTTGGAAGAAAATGCAATATAATAGGCAGCATTTCTTAAAATTTTGTGACTTGGAACCATTAAAAGAAAATCTGATTAGTATCCTGAGGGACCAGCATCAAGATAACACACTCTTTTTGAGAAGAATTTTGGGAGTCAATTATTAGAGTGTACTGCCTGGCTGTCCAGCATCTCCTAGATCAGCCCTCCCCAACGTTTTTGGCACTAGGGAGTGGTTTCATGGAAGACAATTTTTCCATGAATGGGGGTGGGGGAGGATGGTTTCAGGATGATTCAAGTGCATTACATTTATTGTGCACTTTATTTCTATTATTATTACATTGTAATATATAATGAAATAATTACACAACTTACCATAATGTAGAATCAGTGGGAGCCCTGACTTTGTTTTCCTTCAACTAGACGGTCCCATCTGGGGATGATGGGAAACAGGGACAGATTATCAGGCATTAGATTCTTGTAAGGAGCGTGCAACTTGGATCCCTTGCATGCACAGATCACAATAGGGTTCATGGTCCTGTGAGAATCTAATGCCTCTGCTGATCTGACAGGAAGCGGAACTCAGGTGGTAATGCGATGGGGAGTGGCTATAAATACAGATAAAGCTTTGCTTGCTTGCCCGTCGCTCACCTCTTGCCATAGGGCCTGGTTTCCAACAGGCCGTGAACCAGCACCGGTCCGTGACTTGGGGATTGGGGACTGCTGTCCTAGATTATAGAAGACACAGATAGGAAAGGCATGAGGTGTTGTCTGGTATAAACATCTTGTTTAGAAATGGGAAAATTGAGTCTCAGAGAAATAGGCGACTTGCCTGTGCTCATATAGCTCATTTTGTCTTTTATTTTTATCAGTTGTGCATGCATAACATAAAGACTAACATTTATTGTGCCTGGCGCTGTTCTGATTACTTCCTATGTATTCATCCACATGACAAGCTGGGTAACTTGTGGCCATACCAGATCAGTACTTAAATCTACACTTTCTAGAAAGCTCTGGAATCTTCATGGAGAGAACTCCTTTGGATTGGTTGATTTCATAATTGTGAGGAAAAATGATTTTCTATATGGCCAGAGGGCTCAAGGAAACTTCAGTACTTTTTTCTACGAAGAGGTCTTATTTCTTGTTTCCTGGAGAATAAGTCAGGAGCAATTACATGTGAGTATGTTCTTATATTAGGCCTAAATCATGTGTCTTTGTGAAAAGAAATTCAGTAATCTGAGAGAAAATAATTGTGTTTCTTAGGGAATTTCTGTAGTATCTTTATGACTATATTTGTTCTAAATTATAGATTGTGGCCTTATCTACAGTGCTTCATTAGATAGATGAAAATATAAGTTTCTTTCCATAATAATTCCTGTTTAGTATGATTTATAAAATTATTATTACTATGTTTTAACAGTAATCTGGATGTTTCTGGTCTCTCTAAATGAGCATGGACTCCATTCCTATAGCCCCAATGGGAATTTCAGTAATAAGGAAGAACAGATCTGATTGTTTTTGCATAACATTTCCCTTTTCAAAAGACCCCAAAGCTCCTTATAAATGGAAGGATGGTGTCACCTGTCTGGAGCACTAAACTCATTTAAGTCAAACCTATTATAAAAAAGCTAAGGATTAGAAGAGACAAAGATTATGTAGTTTTACCTGTAGAAGAATGTGAAATTGTCATTAGCCTATAGCCTGTTTTCATAAGTGGTTGATGTGAGAAGACCTCTGAGAATCATGTAATTAAGTTAGGCTGGGTAATGTGTCAGGACAAAGTGTGTTATATGTAGCTTACCTGCTTGCGTGCCTTCCCTGTTTTTCCCCCAGTTTTTTTCCCCCACAAAAGAAAATAGCTTTTTTTTTTTTTTTTGGATTATAAAAGAGTCTTTGCTAGCTGTTAAAATATTTAAAAAACATTGAAAAGTGTTTGAAAAAAGCAACGGTCACATAAATCCCATTGCTCAGAGATTACCACTCTTCTAAATAGTGCTAAACACATATATATTAATTTTCAAAAGTGAGTTAAATATGGTGTTGTATAGCTGGCATCTTTCACTGAATAGTATATTGTGGATATCTTTCCATGTTAGCAAGTCATTCTATGTCATCATCTTTACTTGGCTGCATAATATTCCATGTTGCCTTTTTTGTCAGTTTTATCACATACTGTGTATTTGCTTGAATCACAATTAAATATCTGTATAGTTATTTTATACTTTTATGGGGGGTTAGTTTAAAATATGGCATTATTCTAACTAGAAGTGAAATCATTAATTATTTACTGGTGCTTATTGTGTATTAATCTCATTCTTTGCACTTAACTATCTGCTGCCCTTGTGGGGTTTACATTCTAGTGGAAAGAGAGGTAGCATTATAGAACAGGTTAAAAAAGATGAACAAAGACATCTCTCTGCCTAGATTGTAAGAGGGAAACAAAGAAACAATCATCATGGCTATTTTATTAGAGGAATGAGAAAGGACCAGAGGCCTCTGTGTGTGTCCAGGGAGGTTTACAGATTCATGGTTTTTCAGCTTCTATATCTCGTTTCTAGCTAACAGGGCTATCCTTTGTTCTAAAATGGCAGATGTTATTTGTAACTTTGTTTTAAAATAGCATAATATTTCTGCTTAAAAAATTTCAAAAATGTCAACAATGATTTTTCTTGAAAGTGTTAATATTCCTTCTTGACAGTATCCAAAGCCATACTTTGGTGATTTCCATGGTACCTCAATACTGAATTTGATTACTCTTTGATTAGGCCACTAAATTTTTTGTCTTACTTGCTTTTTTCACCCCTAAGTCATCCATAAAGACGTGAATTGATTTTCATGGTTGTGTTAGGTAAACATAAGTTGTACTACATATGTGTAATTACAAAGCAATTGTAATGGCAAATCTAGGGTCTTGTGACATCTGTTAGTAGGGATCTTCTTATCATATCCCTCAGTGATCATTTGACAAAAATAATACCATGAAGGGATTTCAAAGGAAGCTTGAGAAGTGTAGTTTAACAAGCACACAAATGATGCGTTTCACCCTACATTGATGTCGTTAGGACCATTCACCATAGATGTGTCCCTGGTCCTCCCTGAAGTATTTTTTTTTTTTAATTAATTATTTGAATAAAAAAATAGAAGGCATGGGTAATACATTTTTAGATGTTTGAATTTTTAAATGTTGCTGGAGGAATAACTATTCAAGTGTAAAACCATGACTCTAAAAAACAAAATTGTTGGGTGTGGTGGCCCACACCTGTAATCCCAGCACTTTGGGAGGCCAAGGCGGGTGGATCATGAGGTCGGGAGTTCGAGACCAGCCTGGCCAACATAGTGAAATCCCATCTGTACTAAAAATACAAAAATTAGCTGGGCATGGAGGTGCGCACCTGTAATGCCAGCTACTCAGGAGGCTGAGGCAGGAGAATCACTTGAATGCGGGAGGTGGAGGTTGCAGTGAGCCGAGATGGCACCACTGCACTCCAATCTGGGCAACAAGAGCAAGACTCCATCTCAAAAAAAAAAAAAAAACCACAAAAACAAACAAAACAAAATTTAGTAGATTATAATATTGCACCCAAATCAATTATGACAATGATGATGATTGTCTTTCTGTCTCTCTCTCTCTCTCTATATATATATATATACACACACATATATACACACACATATATACACACATATATATACACATATATATATACACATACATATATATATACACACACACATATATATATTTGTTTTGTTTTGCTTTTGTTTTGTTTTTTGTTTTGAGACAAGGTCTTGTTTTGTTTCCCAGGCTGGAGTGCAGTGACACAATCATGATTCACTGCAACCCTGACCTTCTGGTCTCAAGCTAGCCTCCCACCTCAGCCTTCCCAGTAGCTGGGACCACAGGTGTATGCCTCCGCGCCTGGTAATTTTCATATTTTTTGTAGAGACAGGGTCTCACAATGTTGTCCAGACTGGTCTCAAACTCCTTAACTCAAGTGATCTGGTCACCTCGGCCTTCCAAAGTGCTGGGATTACAGGTCTGAGCCACTACACCCAGACTGCAGTTTTTTTTTTTTACATGCTTCCTGTGTTCTAGGCACTGTGCCAAGCACTTTGTATGAATTTATTCATGTAGTTTTCATAAGAACTCTATGAGTAGGTACTGTTATACCCATTTTATAAAGAAAACGAAAACCAGAGATGTTACATTGATTTTATTTACATTTGAAAATAGATTGTAGTTCAGTTTCTAGCCATATGCGTAGATTGAATGTGCAGAAAAACCTCACCTGGCATAGAACACTTAAACATGCTGGCTGTACAGTAAAGAACTTCATTTCCAAAGCATGGCTGAGCCAGTGTAGTGAAGTAAGACATAATGTGGGCCAGAAGAAAGGACAGAGAGTGATTCCACAGATATGAGAGCTGGCATTTATTCCAGGGGCGTGGAGTAGGGGGTGTCTGTCAGTGCTGACCTAGAATGTAGGTTTTGAAGGGATATATGCAGCTTAAGAAACAAAATCAGAGCTCTTCACATAAAGCCAGAACCTCTAAAAGGAGAGTACTCTCACAGAGTGAACTTGCCCATGGCCCCAGGTGAGACAGACCTTAGCGATACCCTACATTCAGTTGATTTGGTAATGGAAATCGTATTTTCCTTATGGCCCAAGAAGGTTCATGATGAAAATTCAGTTTGAAGTGAATTGTTAGTACTCCTAGGCATCTGTAAAATGCCTGTCTTTTCTGGAGGAAAGCACTTAAAACACAGGTGTCTAAAAATTCACACAGATGAATTTTTGAGGGCCACAGGCTCACAATTAAACAATGAAGAAGCAGAAAAAAAGAAAATACCTGAGTTAAAAAAGCCACCATGACTATGAGATAGCAGAAACATCAAACTGCAGGATCAGGCTGAGAAAGTCTAAAGATATTTGTATCATCAGGTACAGCAAATAAGGTAAGCATATTTTTTAAAAATTCAAGATTGAAAGTATGTTGAACCAAACAGGACACCATTAAAAGTAATAAGACAGATGTAAAAAGCAAAGAAAATTCTTAGAAATGGCTTAAGATGAGAATTAGTGGACAATGGATATGAAGAAATTACCTAGCATACAGTACAACAAAGAGATAGAAATATGAAAAAGATGTTAAGAGGATAGAGTAAGAAAGCCCAACAAACATTTAATTTATGGTTCCAGAAATAAAGAATTAAAAAATTGGAGAAGAAGCAATATTCAAGTAGATATTTAGCTGAGAATATGTCAGAATTGATGAAATATACTGGTATTCAAATAGGTAGCTCGGTGAATTCTAACTGGGATGAATGGGAAGATAACATCACCAAGGAGTATTATAATGAAACTGCAGAACCCAAAAGATTAAAGAAAAAACATTCTCTAAATCAGAGAAAAGAGCAACAATGAATAAACAGACAGCTAACTTCTCAGCAGGAGCAATATGAGCTAGAATCAATGAAATAATTTCAAAGTGCTAAGAGAAATTAGCTAGAATTATCAACCTAGAATTGTCTTTCCATGGAAAATACCTGGAGCATGGGCAAAATAAAGGTATCTTCAGACTCATAATTGAAAGCTTTCATTACCAATAGAATTCCACTAAAATAATTTCTAAAGGATATATTTTAAGAAAAAAACAAAAACCCTCAGAAGGAAAGTCTGAGTAGCAACAATAATGAGAAAGGAAAATAGGAAATTTGTGGGTGAGTATTGACCATGTAAAAATTTTTGGTAAAATTTGTGGATAAGGGTTAACCATGTGTATTAGTCCCTTTTCACGCTGCTGATAAAGACATACCTGAGACTGAGTAATTTATAAAGAAAAAGAGGTTCAGTGGACTCACAGTTCCACGTGTCTGGAGAGGCTTCACAATCATGGCGAAAGGCACATCTTTTTTTTGTTTTGTTTTTTCTGAGACGGTCTCAGTCTGTTGCCCAGGCTGCACTATCTCAGCTCACTGAGACAGTAGCACTATCTCTGCTCACTGAGACAGTAGCACTATCTCAGCTCACTGAGACAGTAGCACGATCTCAGCTCACTGCAACCTCTGTCTCATGGGTTCAAGGGATTCTCCTGCCTCAGCCTTCCAAGTAGCTGGGATTGCAGGTGTGCGCCATCATGCTTGGCTAATTTTTGTGTTTTTATTAGAGATGGGGTTTCACCATGTTGGCCAGGCTGGTCTCAAACTCCTGACCTCAAGTGATCCACCCGCCTTGGCCTCCCAAAGTGCTGGGATTACAGGTGTGAGCCACCACGCCCAGCTGAAAGACTCATCTTACATGGTGGCAGACAAGAGAGAATTTGTGGAAGGAAACACCCCCTTATAAAACCATCATATCAGGCTGGGTGATCTGACAGAGCTAGACACTGTCAAACAAACAAACAAACAAACAAAAAAACCCCATCACATCTCATGAGACTTATTTACTATCATGAGAGCAGCTCAGGAAACACCCACTCCCGTGATTCAGTTACATCCCACTGGGTCTGTCCCACAAATTGTGGGAGCTACAATTCAAGATGAGATTTGGGTGGGGACACAGCCAAACCCTATCACCATGTAAAATAATATCTAATTTGTAGAGATTAAAGAAATCAAGATAACTTAAATCTTGGATGTAAGTTAAGAGAGTGGTGGTCAGAGTTAAACCATTTTAAGGTTCATTTATTGTCTGGACAAGAATAAAGATTTTGATTATCAGGAAATACAAGTAAAACCACAGGGAGACATTGTTTATATACCAAATTGTCAAAAATTACAAAGTCTTATAATACCAAGTTTTGCTGAGGGTGTGGAGCAACAGAAACTTTTGTTCACTGGTGGGTATATAAATTGAATAATTTCAGCTTGGAACATTACCTAGCAAAATTGAAGGCATGTATACATACATACCCTACCAATCTAGCAATTCCACTTGTAGATATAAAGTCTTGAAAAACTCACATGTATACCAGAGACGTGTAAAAAGTTGTTTAAATCATTATTGTAAACAATGGCTAAAAACTAGAAAAAATAGGCCGGATGCAGTGGCTCACGCCTGTAATCCCAGCACTTTGGGAGGCTGAGGTGGGCAGATCATGAGGTCAGGAGTTTGAGACCAGCCTGGCCAACATAGTGAAACCCCATCTCTACTAAAAATACAAAAATTAGCCAGGTGTGGTGGCGGGTGCTTGTAGTCCCAGCTATAGGCTGAGGCAGAAGAATCACTTGAACCCGGGAGGTGGAGCTGAAATTGCGCCACTGCACTCCAGTCTGGGTGACAGTGCGAGACTCCGTCTCAAAAAAAAAAAAAAAAAAAAATCTAAAAAAACCCAGGTGTTCATGAATAATAAAATGGACAACAATAATGAATAGGTCAACAATGGAATATGACACAGCAATGAGTAGGAATGAACTCTTCCACATTCAAGAACATAATAGCACATGTAGAATGTTGAATGAAAGAAGCAAGGTATAACAGAAAACATTATATAATTCCATTTATATAAAATTCAAACAAAGTAAGAATGAAGCTATAGTGTTAGGGCTGCATAGATGGTAATGTTATTAAAAGGACTGAAATATCTTACTGATAAATCTTTGTATTGATTATAGGTTACAATGATAATATTTCCAATATATTGGGTTAATTAAATATATTACAATTAGTTTTACTTTAAAAAAGCTTTAAAATGTGACTGCTAGAGAATTTAAAATTACATATGGGGATCTCCTTACATTTCTATGGGACAGAGATCTAGAGGCAAGAATAGAATTGATATTGAGATAGGGCACAAAGGTGCTTCTAGGAAGGTGACAAAGTTGTATTTCTAGACCTAGGTAGTGGTTACATGGATGATGCTCTGTGGTCTTTTTCTATGTGTATGTGTGTAAAAATGCATCTTTCTGTGTATATATCTTATAATTTAAAAACTTGCGTTGAAATACTGATATTGAAGAAGTTTATGGGGTAACCATTAAAAAAATTAGATTGAATAGATTGTGTAGCTTCCAGACTAGTAAAGTAAGAAAAATGAAATGGTAGGGGCAGAAAAAATTAGAATAACTGATTCAATCCAAAAGGAGGCAAGAAAGGAGAAGAATAGAAGAAACAAAAGCAGGGCAAATAGAAAGTATAAAATGATTTGGGAGAAATAAATCTACATATATCTTATCACAGCACATGTTAAAGGATTTTAAAAGATTGCAAGAGAAAAAGTAAAGATTGTCAGAGGGTACTAAACAAACAAATAGGTACCAAACAAATAAGAACATAAACCTGACAACACACTTATTTACAAGAGACATCCCTTATATGAAAGGGTACAGAAAAGTTGATGGTAAGATGATGGGGAAAGGTATACCAACCACTAGCAGAAGGAAAGGAATAGCTATGTGATATCAGATAAAGTAAACTTGAAAGTGAAGGCAAAAAGCATTTCTAGGTTGGGCATAGTGGTTCATGCCTGTCCAGCTGGGAATTCCAGACCAGCCTGGGCAACATAGCGAGACCCCCATCTCACAAAAAAATTTTAAAAATAGCCAGATGTGGTGGCACACACCTGTACTCCTAGCTACTCTGGAGGCTGAGGCAGGAGGATCGCTTGAGCCCAGGAATTTGAGGTTGCAGTGACCTATGATCATGCCACTGCACTCCAGCCTAGGTGAAAGAGTGAGATCTTGTCTCAAAAAAAGAAATAAAAATATAATAATAAACATTTCTAGAGATAAAGAGGGACACTATATCTTGATAAATGGTCCAATTAGACAGGAGAAGTGTAACAATACTAGATATGTAGGCTTAAAAACAGCTTCAAACTATAAAGCAAAAATTGACAGAATTTTGGCCGGGCGCGGTGGCTCACGCCTGTAATCCCAGCACTTTGGGAGACCGAGGCGGGTGGATCATGAGGTCGGGAGTTCAAGACCAGCCTGTCCAACACTGTGAAACCCCGTCTCTACTAAAAAAAATACAAAAATTAGCCAGGCGTGGTGGCAGGCACCTGTAATCCCAGCTACTCAGGAGGCTAAGGCAGGAGAATCGCTTGAACCTGGGAGGCGGAGGTTGCATTGAGCCAAGATTGCGCCACTGCACTCCAGCCTGGGCGACAGAGCGAGACTCTGTCTCAAAAAAACAAAACAAAACAAAAATTGACAGAATTTCAAGGAGAAATAGATTCCTAATTGTGGGGAGATTTATCATATCCCTGTTGGCAACTGATAGAATAATCAGACAAAAATCTGTAAATATACGGAAAAATTTAATAATACAATTAACAAACTTGACTTAGTGGACATGTGGAGAATATATCACCAGCAACTACAGAATATGCATTTTTTCCTCAAGAATATGTAGGAACACTGAAAAAAACTTAACTATGAGTCAAACTTTAACAAATTGGAAAGAATCAGCATGACACATACCATATTCTCTTATAACAAAACAAGTGGTTATAAATGAACAAATGTAACTAAAAAATAAGTAATTCCTACAACATTTGGAAGTTTAAAATGTTTTCTAAATCATTCTCAACTCAAAGAAATTGTGGAGAAATTGTCAAATTCTTTAACTGATTAAAAATGATAAAAGTATAGTTTACACCAACACTTAGGAAATATGACTAAAGCTTTATATTATTTTTAGCTTTAAATGTTTACATTATAAAGATTTTTAAAGTCTTCAAGTTAATTAGCTAAAATCCAATAGAACCTAAAAGAACAGCTAGATAAACCCAAAAGAAAATAGAAAAAAGGGAATAATAAAAACTTGAAGATGAGTTCAAGAAAAAGAAAACAAAGATACAATGGAAAGCATCAACAAAGCAAAAGTTTGTGCTTTGAAAATTTATGAAATTGACAAACCTCTGGTAAAGATTTATCAAATGCAAACAAAAAAGAAGGAAAGAAGGAAAAGATACAGAGAAGAAGCACAAATAAATACCACTGGATCTGAAAGAAGATAAAGCATGTACAGCAGAAATTAAAAAGAAGGAATATCCTGAACACTTTGTCAATACATTTCACATCTTAGGTGAAATGAAATATTGGTAGAAATATAGAAATGAGTAAATCCTGTCTCAAGAAGATACAGAAAATGTTCGTAATCTTATAATCTTTGAATAAAACCAGTAGTTTAAAATATTGCCATAAAGAGAACATCAGGACCAGAGGATTTTTCTATGGAATTCTAAACATTCAATGAATTGATAATTTCAATTTTACACAAATTATATACCGTTGTAAACAAAAGTGTACTCTAAAACTAATTATATAACATTAATATAACCGTGATATTGAAATAGGTAACAATACAAGAAAGGAAAATGACAGGCTAGTCTTATTCACGATATAGATGGAAAAACTCAAAACAAAATGTTGCCAAAGTGAGTCCAGCAATGCATAGACATATAATATGGTTCAGCTTATGTCATTAATGTAATCTTGGGCTATCATTGGAAACATTAGTAAAGATAGAAGACGTGAACAATACTATCAATCAGCTTGACCTAATTGACAATTTAACTCTACCCAATAAGAGCAGAATATGCATTCTTCTGAAGTGCACGTGGAATATTCACCAAGATAGAATACATTAAATGAATCTGTATTAACTTAAAATTCTAAGTGTTGGCAAGAATGAGGAGCAACAGAAACTCTCATGTATTGCCAGTGGGAATATAAATTGGTACAACTATTGGAAAATAATTTGGCAAAAGCTAGCAAAGTCAAAGATTGGCATACCCTATAAACTTGGAGCTCTTCTCTTAGGTAGATACCCTAGAGAAAAGTTTGCACATGTCTTTCTATAAATGTATTTGAATGTCCATAGCAGCTTTGTTTAACATAGCAAAAAAGGGCAAAACCCTGCCCAAAAGTCCATTAATTGTTCAATGAATACATAAAATGTTTTACTTTCATTCAGTTGAATACTGCACAGTCATGAAGTAATAATATGGATGGATGCTGATTTCAAAAAGCAAACACCAGGAAACTTCTGCTTCTGGCTATGACTAAAACTCCGTATCTATCTCCCTGGCCCATGCACTAGAGTTTCTTTGGGGATACATGGAACTCCTAGTGTACACACATTTTCATTTATAATAGATACTGCTAAATTGCCCTTTAGAAAAAGTAACTTACCAATTCGCATTATTCTGATTCTTCTCATTTCTTTATACATGTTTTGTTTTGTAATTGAAATAACTTATTTTTACAATTTTTTGAGCTTTTCTCATTAGTACTATAATGTAAGCACTTTCCATGTTAGCAATTTTTATGAATAATTTTATTGACTATACTGTTTGAGTGACTGTATTTTGACCTCCTTAATCATTTCCATCTTCTGGGACATTTCAGTTGTCTTTTGGTTTTCATTATTATAAATAATATAATGAACAACTTTGCAAAAAAGTATGTCTTTTGAAGGCTCATTAAGGCTAACTAGGTAGGGAAGGGAAGGACGTTCTACTTTAAGAGACCGAGTGCAGAGATTTGAAAAAATTGGCATTTGGGTGGCACTCAGTAAATGATTATTCTGATAACCTACCAACTAGAATTCTTGGTTCAATCTTCCTGACCTTCTGCCGCCACCTCGCTTTTCTAATATAACTTCCTACGATACTGCTTATATCATGCTACCTCAAACATTTAATTATTCCCCCCCACCTGTAGGATGAAGTTCAAACTCTCTAGTCTGGAATTTTTTGCTATTTATAAATTGGCTTTTTATTCTTTTGTTCATTCAACCACCATTTATTGTGTACTAACTATATGCCAGATGCTGGTGATAGTTACAAATTAGAAACAAGAAGATGCATGCTTATAGGATTTTGAAGAAAAGCATCTAAGAAGACCTCAACCCAGTTTCAAGATTCAGAGAAGGCATAGCTTCTCACACTCCCTTATGTCCTTTTGTCCTTGTCAGACTGGTCTACTTTCTTTCCTTAAGGACAATTCATTTCTGCCTTACAGTTCAATAATAATACAAAAAAATTCCTCATATCATTTTCTGTAGTATGCTTTAAATGTATATCGTGTTTTATGGCTCCCCTTTAACTAATATGCTGTGTGCTTCCTTTAGAATGCCTTCCTCCTCTAAATCATAAAGCTTATTTTTTGTATCACTCATTTGGCTTTTATTTATTTCCCACTTATACTGTTTAATGACAGTTATTTAAGAATGGAATGAAAGAATATAACAATATTATTTTCTAGTTTGTATTACAAATAGATTTTAATAATTGGCCCCTGAACAACACAGGTTTGAATTGTGTGGGTCCACTTATACTCTGATTTCCTTCCACCTCTGCCACTCTTGAGACAGCAGGACCAACCCCTTTCCTCTTCCTCCTCCTCCCCTTCAGCCTACTCAATGCGGAGATGAGGATGAAGACCTTTGTGATGATCTACTTCCACTAAATGAACAGTAAATATATTTTCTCTTCCTTGATATTTTCTTAATAACATTTTATTTTCTGTAACTTTATTGGGAGAACTCGGTATATAATATATATAACATAAAAAATAGGTGTTAATCGACTGTTTCTGTTATCAGTAAGGCTTCCAGTCAACAGTAGGCTATTAGAAGTAAAGTTTTTGGGGAGTCAAAGTTATACTCAGATTTTCAACTGTGTAGGGGCTGGTGCCTCTAACCCCTGCGTTAAGGGTCAGCTGTATTTAAATCTTGTGTTGTTATCTTACTTTTTATACGTGTATGTCTTTCTTTCTTTCTTTGTTTTTTTTTTTTTTTTGAGACGAAGGCTGGAGTGCAGTGGAGCGATCTCAGCTTACTGCAACCTCTACCTCCCAGGTTCAAGCAATTCTCCTGCCTCAGCCTCCCAGGTAGCTGGCATGCCACCACACCCAGCTAATTTTTGTCTTTTTAGTAGAGACGGGGTTTCACCATATTGGCCAGGCTGGTCTCGAACTCCTGACCTTGTGATCTGCCCGCCTTGGCCTCCCAAAGTGTTGGGATTACAGGCGTGAGCCACCGTGCCTGGCACATGTATGTCTTTCTAGTGAGATTATAAACAGCTTGAGGACAGGAACAGTGTCATGCACAATTTCTCTCTCCCCTAGAGGCACACACAGATCCTTTGGGATTGGCATATAGAAGGTTTTAAATAAACATTTGTTGAATGAATGCACATTGACTTCATAAACCAAAAAATCAGAATACCGTAATAATAAAACCTTCCCTACTTAACCATGAAAGAGTCTTTTCTCATCATAAAATAAGCCTTCTCTGATTTCCATCCTGTACCCCACTTGTTTTAGACAAATCTATTTGGGTTTGCAATTTCAGCTAGATATGGCTTTCTAGTACTTCTAGGACTTGTGGCATTATAAATCATTGTAGTATCTTCTGTCACACCAGATGGCATTAGCTCTTTGTTGTGTATATCAAAGAGCTACGTAAGTGTGTAAAAACAGAGAAATTAAGAGATATGCTTAACCCATAAAATCTCTCCTTTTCTCAGTTTTCTCTTTACTAATATATTCTATTTTTTATACCGCTATATAATCTTTTTTTATCCCCCTTTTCCCAAGTTATCAATATAGTCTTTTATTCTCATCTTACTTCCACTTTATGTATCATGCTCCATAACATTTTCAGAATCTGAACCTGTCTCCAGTTCCACATTACAGTCCTATTCTGGCCTTTGTTACTTTACATTTGGGCATCTGTATCATCGTTAATATCATCATCAACAACATCAACAATTACTGAGTACCTATCACGTGCTGGGCACTGGGGCAGTTCGTTGTCTTACCAGATTCATCCTCAATTTGATGAGATATGAGAATTACTCTTAATCTTTTGCCTTCTTCCCAACCCCACCAGTCCTTTGGTTATTAAATTGTTTTGCTTAGAGTTCACCATCATATACCGGCTGCACCTGACTAGTTAGCAGCTTTATATTCCATTCAGTGTTGTTGGTGTTTCTTGGTAGTGGAATGAGAAAAAAACACAAGGGAAAGTGCACAACCATAGTACTCTTTACTGATTTTGCCACCATTATGGTAAATTGTGATTTGGGGAAATGGAATCTCTTTTATCAAAGGTTGACTATCAGTTCCTTTTTCTGGAGAGAAGTCATTAGTTAACGCAGCTCAAGGATTTGTCTGAGAAGAGCTGCACATCAGTTAGAATGCTAATTCACTCAACTGGCAGCAAGCACAGTGAAATGACAGCTTGGAGGGGGGTAAGAGGAGTGTCTGAAAATGGCAGCAGATTGGTATTTCGAAAGGGGAGGGAAATTTCATAATGATGAATAAGAAAGATGACATTTGGTGCTCACATTTAACTTGCATTGGATGTCCATATAAGGGTCAGTATGCATAACCTCTCTTGATTAGGCCTCCGGCTGCCCAGCAGCTGACTGGGTGTATACCCTTCAGACTGTAACCAAAAGAAAGGCCTAGATAATTAGGCCAAGTTGAACTGCAGGAGGTAGCCAGCCTCTCTGCTGCCTTTTGTATATTCATGACCCAGCTTGATTGATGGAAGGACAGTGTTTGGTGACACTGTCATTTGCAAGTTGAAAGGTAGACTACAGGCTGGAGCCAAGATCAGATGTGCTTTAAAGAGTACTACAATAAACTCATTTGGATGCTGATGATGTTCACATATGCATTTCTTTGTTTCTTACTGTTTCTCAGGGACATCTGTTAATTTGTAGGAATTAGCTTGGTTTTCAGTTAAAACCTCACACTAAGTTACAGGATAGTTTTGTTTAAAAAGTTGTACAAAGTCGTTAGTGATATAAGAGGTGATGTGGGTCTCAGATGTTGTTATGTGATATTTTCACCTTCTTATGTAGGAACTTGAAGTATTTTTCTTGTGTATATCTTTTAAGTGACAACATCACTAAAAGTGAGTGATTTTTTTTCCCATGGAAGGAGTTAAATGAAATTATTTGTGTATTTTACATATTTCAGAAATCTTAAGCACTGCTGTCAAAACTTTTCCAGTGAATGTTGCTTTTACAAAGACATGCTATTTTTTTTTTTTTTTTTTTTGAGATGGAGTCTCACTCTGTCGCCCAGGCTGGAGTGCAGTGGTGCAATCTCAGCTCACTGCAACCTCTGCCTCCTGGGTTCAAGTGATTCTCCTGCCTCAGCCTCCTGAGTAGCTGGGACTACAGGTGCACTCCACCACGCCCGGCTAATTTTTGTATTTTGTAGTAGAGATGGGATTTCACCATATTGGCCAACCTGATCTCGATCGAACTCCTGACCTCGTGATCAGCCCACCTCGGCCTCCCAAAGTTCTGGGATTACAGGCGTGAGCCACCATGCCCGGCCAAAGACATGCTATTCTTTATTAGAAGGTATATGAACACATAAGTTTGCTTTTAATATGATAGCCCATAGGAAAGGTCTTTTTTCATTCCAAAATCTTTTCTGTTTACTGAAAAAGTTGATTAATTTCAAACTTGTGGCAAGTGGGTTGAAAGTACTAAAAGAAGTTAGAATCATAAAACAGAAATATAGGGCTGACTTCAGGACAATCTTTAAATTGTAGAACCTAAGTTATCGCAAATTATTAGAAGAATAAATGCCATATTTTGTTGATTAAAAGGACATTAAGAAAGGGAAGGGAAGATTGAGGATTATTGATGTACCAGTTTCACCAATATTAAGCTATTACTTCAATAGGTCCTTTGAGGAACACCACATAGATGTGAACACTAGTTATTTTTATTTTTTAATACCTTTTATTATTTAATACCTTTTATTATTTCCAAATATGCTTTTGGAAGATAGAGTTTTTCTGGTATAGCTAAATGATTATCAGTCTGAAAATGGTTTGAATACTTTCTCTGGGAAAGTCCTTAGATGTTTTATATGTTACCTAACTTCTGTTAGTTACCAGACTTCAGGTAATATACATAAAAGCTCTTTGTAAGCTATAAAGAACTATAAAAATGTAAATAGTAATAATAGTAGCTGTTGTTGACATTGTTGTCATTATTATTCTTATTATTGAGACAGAGTCTCACTCTGTTGCCCAGGCGGGAGTACAGTGGTGCAATCTCGGCTCACTGCACCCTCCGCCTCCCGGGTTCAAGCAGTTCTCCTGCCTCAGCCTCTTGAGTAGCTGGGATTACAGGTGTGCACCACCACGCCCAACTAATTTTTGTATTTTCAGTAGAGACAGGGTTTCACCATGTTGGCCAGGCTGGTCTTGAACTCCTGACCTCGTGATCCGCCTGCCTCGGCCTCCCAAAGTGTTGGGATTACAGGTGTGAGCCACTGTTCTCAACCGTCATTATTATTAACTAATTTCAGGTCGCTATAACAGACATAGCAGTGCAACAGACAAAGTACTCCTCTCATTACACTAAGCAAAATGGCAAAGGGAGGCTTGATCAGCACTTCCAGTTATTTTCAATATTAATTATCTGACTTTTCTCTTCATCACCTGGTGCTGCAAATAGCAGTGTCTCCAGCTGACAGTAATGTTCTTGTAAAGAAAGTTCTGGAGGGTGTTGGAAACACTCTGATTACTACAGAAATCATGCTTTTTCTAAATTAATTTCAGTCTTAACTGACATTAAAGATAGGCATCTGAAATCTAGTATTCTAAGTCTGTATATTCAAAAAATCTTTTGCTGTAATTTGTGGTAATCATTTAAAAATCAAACGGTTATCTTTTAGCAGAAAAAATTTTAATATATCCAAAATGTTAATGAAAATGTCATTTTTCTCACTTAAATCGTGTCATGATTTTCAAATGCTGGATTTTCTTTTAGAGTTTCCTTACTAAAAATTAAAAGCAAGGTGTACATTTTTTGTGCAATAAAGTAGAAATAAAAAACTGTCTTATTGAATAGAACTAGTTTTTTAAAAACAGAGTTATGCTTTCTTGAACTGCATTTAGGTGTATTGTGCATTTTACTGCTATAGAGCAATGTTCTCAATGTGTTAGTTAATGTTTTTCTCATTAAGTCTTTTCAAAACTTAAGGGTTTCACTTTGACAGGAAATTCTGGATCTTTCCCAGTGATAAAATAAACTTGACACTTGTTCCATGAAGGCATCTCTTCCTTGCTTATCAGCTCTTCAATTTATGGCTGTGCTTTGAAATTTGTGCCTGTGACTCTCATCTTTGTATTTACTCCAATTAACACATAAACCCTAATTAGCCAGATCAAGGGACTTGGGAGTCCATAAATGGAAAGTGACATGGCAGAGCTTGGCAGCTGGCATCAAGGCAAGGTGACAAAAATAGGGAAGTATCAATTAGATGACATTGATTTTAAAGCTGTGTGTTGGGATGGTAGATTTTAACAGCTCTCTGTGTCACTGGCTGCTGACTCTAGGATAGGAGTATAGGAATTAGTTGGTAAATTGACAGCTAAGTTAAAGTACTGAACTTCTGGTAGAATTTAAAAACAATAATAACTCATCACCAATTTAATTCAATTTTACATCATTATCACTGGCAATATAATTATACATTTCTACCAGAATCAATTTTTGTGAATCTCCCTGTTGATTTAGTTTCCAAATTTTTATTTTTTTACTACTTTATTATTATTATTTTTAATTATTAAAAATAGAGACAGGGTCTTGCTCTGTGTCCAAGGCTAGGGTGTAGCAGTAGGACAATAGTAGCTCCTACATCTTGGAACTCCAGACCTCAAGTGATGCTCCTGTCTTGGCCTCCCAAAGCCAAATTTTAAAATTATTACTTAGATGTATAGAAATCCTTGAGTCTAGACTTACAAATCCTTAAGAGCCTTAATAATTTCCTGCTCTAATGTTTTTTCGGGGAGGAGTAGTCCAATTGGGTGGATTTGGGAGGATCCATTATCATTAAGTATTTACTAAGGGCTGGGTGCAGTGGTTTATGCCTATAGTCTCTGCAATCCCAGCACTTAGGGAGGCTGAGACAGGAGGATCATTTGAGGCCAGGAGTTCGAGACCAGCCTGGGCAACATAATGAGACTTCATCTCTGCAAAATAAATAAATAAATAAATAATAAAATAAAAATAAAAATAAAAAAATAGCCAGGTGTGGTGGCTACTATGGAGGATGAGGTGGGAGGGTTGCTTGAACCCAGGAGCTTGAGGCTGCAGTGAGCTGTGATCACTGCATTGCAGCGTGGGGGACAGGGAGACCCTGTCTCACAATTTTTTTTTTTTTTTTTTACTAAATTCCAGACTACAGTTTTTGGATTACAGATGTAATTCAGCAATGAAAAAGTTTAGAACTTTGTAAACATTATTTCAGTTTTAGAAATCTAATGTTACAGAGAAAGACTTGTGTCTCAAATGAAGAGTTTTATCAGGCTTTGTGTATCTCTCATTACTTGAGACGGCAGTAGACGTTAAATATATAAAAGCTGAGCTGCTTCTCTGGTTTTGTAGTTTCAGCTGCCTGGTATTTAACATTGGTTCTATTTTTTAAGTGGGTGGTTGGGTATTTGTAAAGAAGGCGCTATAGGTTATTGGAAACACGCTCTCTTATCACTACAGAAATCATGCATACTTCAACAGATTTAGAATTGAATTTAGAACCAAAGAATGAAGGAGTTTATTCTTTCCTCTTAAGACTTGGTTGAAATTGTGTTGTAAATACATGTTGTCAATTGGATATTAGACGGTAGAAGTTATATATTGAGTTTCTTCATTTTGGATAGCCAATGGCTCTGTAAGCCTAGTTGGTATTTTGCCTGCATGTAGATATGGTCTGTAGTTATTCAAGCAGTGTATTTTAAACTTAGGTTTTAAACTGAAATTATTTTAGTTGCTATATACCCCCCGTTTCAAATACTGCAGAAAATGGGGAAAAGAACTCTGAAATGATGTATTTGAAAAGTTGTTGTTTTAGAGAAGTATTTGCAACATTAGAAATCTGACAGAAGGTCCATTTACATAAATGTTTAACTGAAGACACACAAACATGTAACAAAATGAAAATGTTTCATACATTAATTTGCTGCAGAAGGAACTAACATAACAATTAGAATAACATTCTGCCTACTTAGATTTAAATTTCCTAGGGCAGCGATAATACATAGTGTTGATGTAGTTTAAGTCTTTTAATATATACAATCATTTATTCTGTTGTTAAAATGAATTCTAGTGTTTTAAAACATTCAAACATGGTAAACTTAGATAACTAGAAAAAGGTGTTAGGCTTACAGTTTTTAGAGATTTGTAAGTTCTCTCATCAGCTCAGAGTCTATCAGAAATACTCAAACAGTTTCTTTTCTAGCTTGCAAAGAAATGATGTCTGTATTTTGTAATTGTGAAAATACCAGATACTGTCATGAAAACAGTGAACCTAACTAATACAAAAGTAATCTATATGAGGCTATTTTGTTTTCTTGCCATTTTCAATCATTCTTGTCAGTGGTACTTTTTTTCATGGCCAAGTTGGTAAACTTCTTTATAAGGAACACCCTAGCAACAACTAAATATGTGCTATGACTTTTTTACACCAAGGACAGAAATTGTGAATTAAAATCAAATGGTTTCCATCCTAGTTGTGTAGCCAATCTCTTGACTTTTTTTTTTTTTTGGGCACGCTGATCCCAGTTGCATGGTCATATGTTGTAAACCACATGGAACTATTTCAAACTGTGATGGGGAAAGTAGCAACTGCAAACATTCCTCCTTGAAGCAAGTGGTTGTCCTAAACTGAGCACTGTAGAATAAAAATGGAAACATAAAAATAGCAGTTGGAAAGATAAAACAGCATTTATAGTACTAATAAAACCGTTGTGGCTTCCACAGGAAAACATGCTTTGTAACCTAATGCTTACCTGAAAGGACTGTCGAGTTTCTGAGAGTTATAGCTGTTTTTGTAAGAGAAGCACAGAGATTTGCTTGAGGGCTGAGTGATAGATTCGCCTGCCTGAAGCATCCCAGTGTGTTTATACATGGCTTGTATGGCAGCTTTCATAAGACATTTACCCCATGATTTGCGATGAGCTTATGTGTGAATAATTAATGGCAATTAATCCTTAATTACAGTAATTAGGCAAGTCACAGGAAATTAAGCTGCAGCTGGAGAAGACCATGCCTGGGAAGAGAGGATTGGGGGCTGTGTGAATGTGCCATTTACTGACAGCATTACTAGGATGCGCAGTATTCAGCAGCTTTGGCATTTCTATTGGCAGCCTTGGGTAGGACAAGAGTGCTCTGCATTAGAAGCAATCTATAGTTGTCTACAAGAGTTTTAAGTTCAAGTGCCAAAATGTTGTGTTGCATATGGTGATTATCTAAGTTTATTGGTTGCCATAACTCAAATGAGTATAATTGTTTTTGGCTTGATAACAGTGACATTAGAAACAGGAGCTTTTATGCATTCATAGGTTCTGTTGGCATGAGCCATGATGCAACTTTTAGAAACAATTCATCCAGGTTTGCAATTATGAAGCAGATAATGTGATTGTCTAGAAACTGAGAGAATTTCAATCAAGAACAACAAAACCTATACTCTCTTGGTTGAGGAGTTAATTACTTTATTACTAGTTGCCTTTCCCAGTTAAGCAATGGGTAGTACACATTATACAGGAAATATTCATTGACTACATTCTCCAAATGTAGGAGAGACTGAGACTGTAAAAATTTTAAATCATTCACACTAAATGCTAACAAACACTAGTGTTGAAGAATCTAAAAAGAGTGTTTTATAAACAAGCAAAGCAACCACTCCATAGAGAGCAGCACTTCCCTGTAAGTACCTTGTAAGAGATGTTTATCCTTTATTTGGGGATGCATAACTTCTTTCATCATCTATGGGGAATTAAAAACATCATATGGCTATTGTATACCTAGATAAAAGCATGTAGAGAGAAGTATCATGACTTTCAATGTATTTTCATAATTTATTACAAATTTGAGCATGAGAAATATCTTCATTTGCCCATTGAATGATAATGTTTATCATTCATTTTTCTCTTTGAACTTCAGGGCACAACAAGAAGTTGGGCACACAAATTCAGCTTAGGTCAACTGTTAAAGTAACCCAGATTATGAATCTGTTACAGTCATACAACTATTATAATAAGTAGGGTGCTCCTTGATACCAGCACAACTCTTGGGAAAAGGATGCATTTGTCAGATAAAGTAGATAAAAATACATACATAGTATTGTTTTTATAAAGGTCTGTCATATAGTTGGAGATATTTGTAATGACTTCACCTTTTGTCCTAGAAAGGAAATTTAGTTTTTCTTTCCTTTATGGTTTGTGATCATAAATATTTAGGGCAATAGGCTATTTAGGTTATTAAATGCTAAATATGCAAAGCCTCTTTTTTCAAGAATATCTTTTCTTGTAAGACCAAATTGGTAGAGAGTGAAGTTGTATGTACATATATAGATTATTCCCGTCTGTACTTCTGGTTCACTTTAAAGAGGAAGTAAGTCACAATATCCTAATAATGGTCTTGATTTTATAAATGATTTTTCCCCTTGAAATAAGCAACACATTCATTTTAATATGTAGAATCAGTTTGCTAGCAGGGCGACAGTTTAAAAAGGCTTCCAACTGTGACACAAGTGCAACCATATTGCTTCCTATTACTCGCGAAGGTAGTTGTTTAGAAGAGAGAATGTTCTCCCTGGAAATGTTTAAAGTGCTGTAATTTTATTTAGGATAATGAGGATTTATAACCATTTTGCCATATGAAAACCTGCCTTTAGACAGAGTGAAATAGGCTGTTTTGGTTATTGAACGTTCTTAACTGTAGGGGATGTGTGTGTGTGTGCGTGTGTGTGTGTGTTTTACAGCAATAAGTGTTTACATTGGGGATTGTGCTGGTTTATTCTATATGTTGGCCTGTGTTAAATATTAAAATATTAAATGATACCATTTACGTTTGGCCCATGTAAATGTTTACATTTCTTTGTACATGGGATTTCTCTGTATTGAAATGTAACTAAACAGAAAGTCTTTGTTCTTGTTTATAAAAATAATGTTAATAGTGACTGCTAGGTATCCCTGGGGCCCTGAGTCTTTGCAACTTTGCTCATGTAAGTTGTACTGGAGGAAGTTATTTTGAGTGATGGGTAGATAGTGCATGGGGAAACAGTTGTGATTAAAAAGTGTATAGCAGGATCTATGTTTTTAATATTAAGTGTGACATTAATGTACTGTATATTATCATTAAAAACTATTCTAGAAAATGTAAATTTGACTTATTTTGTTAATGCTATATTCTATAGCACTGTCTCAAAACCCACTGTGGAATAGTTTATATAGGCCTCTGCCTCTGATATGGGAGGGGGAAGAAAGGAACACAACAGTTAAGAGATTTTTATCAGGTTTTTATCTCCTCACTGAAAATCTTAGCTCTCAAAACATTTCTAATTTCCCTCATTTGAAGGTTCAAACAGTTTCAAATTACTGCCCATGGATTGTTCTTGACATCCCGAATGGTAAATTTGAGCTGTGGAAATGCTGGAATGTGTTTTTGTGCTTTTCCTGAACAAGGGAATTCAACGGGTAAATTACAGTCATTTACTGGGAGTGTAATTTACTGAGAGCCTTTAGGCAAATGCAGGAGAAAGGACAGCAGCAGAACGGAAAAAACCAGCATAAAAACTGTTTTGTGTATTTTTTCCCTTTTCTCATTAAGTATTTATTCACATAAGAGTTTTATGAATTAATGGATGGTCCTACAATTAAGACAGATAACCTTTATTCATTTTTACCACTGATAGATCAAGTATTGAGATAGTGACTGCTGTGTGAAAATTACAACTTGAACAACATTTCTGAAAAATTTTTTTATTTTGCATTTAAATCCATATTTGCCTTATTGAAGATTTTAAAGAGACATTACTCTGTCTTCAGAATGATTATAGACTTCACTAATTTAGATTTTCACTATACAGAGTTCATATAATAAAAGTTTTTAATTTTGTTGGTGGACAAATTAGTAAAAAGGCTTTTCATACTTTGGTCTTGGAAAAATACTATTCTACTTTTGTCACATATCATGGAAGAATCTCATTTTAAGAAGAAGACAACCCAGACCATTTTGGTTGTATGCACAGCTTTCAACCAACACAAGATAAATAACCCAGCCATTTTATTAAATTGTTGAAGAGAAATTTTATGAAATTGTCAACTAATTCTTTATAATATAAATATATAAACATTTGTGGTAATTCTTATAAACAGTTCTGACCAATTCCTTTCATGAAAAGCAGTGTGCTCTGTAGTAATTGCTAAGCAAACAGAAAGCTGTGTTGCAAAGTGGTTTTGTATAGCATATTGTAATTTGACACTTAAGTTGTGCCCTGCATTACCCTGTGTCATAATTGATGGCTAAAGAAACGCACACGCTATGCTAATCATTTGTTAGAATAGCTTGTTAAATTGTGGTTGCCAATTTAAAATAAACTATGGAATGCCGACTGTATTTTAAGGTTTTGTAGCCTACAGTTTTAAACAGACATTTTGAAGCTGTTTTTTAACTTTATGTTGCGTATGCACAATTCTGCCTTTGCACACAAGGTCAGCATGTTTGCCAGTTTAACAACATATTATCAAGAACAGAATCAGTGAGCTGCAGGTTTCACATCAGTATCTCAAGGGACTTTTCTGTGTATTTTTGTTTTTTGTGTATTGATCCTAAATTTGGTATCTTTTTAAAAACAGTAAAATTGATATACATGAGATTTTAAGTTCTTAAAAGTAAAAAGTTCCAGAATTAGAAAGCTAATTTAGTTGTTATTAGAAAGTAAGGGTAAATTTATCTCATATTTATCAAGCATAGTGTCTGGACATAAAGCAGCATTTGTTAATATAGAAGTTATTAACTACAAAATGCCAATAAGAATTTTACTGCAGTAAAATGAGATTCAGGAGATAGATTACTGTGCATAATCAGCTTGTGAATTCTCATTTCTTAAGTGCAAATGTGTGATGAATCAGTTATATCATGTAAAGAGAGAGGAATCCAAACTTGGTGTGAATGTTGACTTACATGATAAGTGTAATAGATAGACTTCTACTACTAGTAAAAGAACTGAAGCATGGTGAGGAATATGTGCATTTAGACATAAAAGAAATGTTACCTCTGTGGAGAAAAATGATTTAATGTGGGTTATTCATTTTTAAGAGATTAAAAATGACTTGAATATAATACCTTAATTTGTAATAATGGTCTGACGGGCTGCTTCCTGTCTAAAGTAAACCTTTTGATCGGCATGTCCATTTTGATCTCTTCTGTCGTGTAGTGTACTGAATTATTTTCAGTTATTGTACCTATATTTAATTAAGCCAGTAAAGACATGCAGATGGATTTAGCTCTCAATCATTTAGTAGACAAATACGTGTAAGGTTATTCTGTAGCATACAATTGACCCTTTGTATGGAGGAATTCCTTGAGAACATTCGGGATTAAGTCACTCTGCTGTAGGAGAGGAGAGGCGGCATAAATGCTTTACCAGAAACAGATGCTCTCACTTGATGGCATTTTTTTGGGAGGGATACGATTTGATATTTCTTTTTTTTTTTGGCCGTTTGTTTTCTAATGTATTTCCTCTCCTAGATTGGGTAAAAACTTAGTAAAGTTTTGGACTTGATTACTTACTCATTATAAAAACAGCATTAATGAAACTGGTAATTAATTTGTTCATAAATTTATAATGCCCTGTTTCAGTCTAAATGAATTCTAGTAACTGTTTATATTTGAGATATAAATTCTTAATTTTTAAAATAATTTTTATGGCAGGCCAATATAGTAGTCTGGACTGGAAAGTGTAAGCAGGATTGGGTGCTAATTTAGGTCAGGCTGCATTCAGATTTGGGAAGTCACCTTTTCAGCTCCTTTGGAAAAGAGGACACATCCAATATGGAATATTCTGGATGATTATGAGTATGAAGTGAAAATGTTTTTCCAAAAATGTACATTTTTGGGTGTAAAATATGCTTTGGGAATTTACTCTTTTGACTTTTAGGTATTCTCACCCACAGCAGGTTATGAAAGGGAAAAGTCAGTGACCACGTATTACAATAAAATGGCCTTAACTTAATTTGGAAGTGGATAACAGCCCTATACACCAGACACCTTATTGCAAGGCTCTTAGCATCCCCAGGAACGTAGGCCTTAATTTCAGTTAAGTGTGGGTTCGCCCACATCCCCGTGGTTTCTTGGAATAACTCACTGACCCGTGGAGAGCTGTCTCCTGGTCCGGGCCTTTCCCTCTCTGGCTGTGGGCTGTTGAAGGGCGTCTGCACACGTGGGGAGCAGGGGCGCTTGCACACGCACGGGCCGAGCCACGGCTCGCTTGGCAGTGCACACACGCAGCGGCCTCGCCCCTTTCCTCCGGTCCCGAGTTCTGCATAAAGATGTGTTAGAAATCTCGTTCCTAAAGGATCTAGAACGATAAATAATGGATGTATGGGAGCTCAGTTTAAGCTCGAATTTTCTTTCCTCAGTAGTTTTTGTTCTCAATCACCTTGATGAAACAATCTTGAAGCCGCTCCGCTCTCCGTGGCATTTGCAATGAGTCCCTGACAGGCTGATTTTCCACCCCTGTTGTGATGCTGCTTTCTCTAGTTAATATTCCTGTGTAAGTGTCGCACAAAAGTAAACCCAAAGAGCCCGCACATGACACGGAGGCTGCTCCATTTACATTAATTATGCAGTCAGGGCGGTGAGAATTCGCTGTCAGCCAGCAGGGCGGGGGCGCGCCGCGGCGGGGAGCGGGGCCGGGCCGCGGGGCCTCCCGGCGCGAACGCGGGAGGGGGAGCCGGATCGCCGTCCGCCGCTCCGCGGCTCCGCGCTGCGAGAACAATGGGCGCGCCCGACGCCCGCCCGCGCTCGCGCTGCCCGGCGCGCCCCAAAAGCCGCGGGGCAGAGCGCCCTGAGCGGTCCCCCGCGCCGGCGGCCCCAGCTGCGCCCCGCTGTAGCAGCTGACCTTAGCCGGCTGCGGCCGAGAGAACGCGCGTTGCCCGCCGACCTTGTGCCCTGGGGTCAGCACCCACTGCAAGTCAGAACCTCTCCGTGGTCCCAAAGTTAGTGCTTTTCCAATCCAAACCAGAAACTTGATTTGAGGCCTGGCGATGGTAGAGGATGCATTTTCTTGATTTCAAACATCTGGGCTGCTGCCGACTCCGATTTCTCAGAGGAGGACTGCATAACCACCATGTGAACATTTTCAACAGATAGGAAAAAATTCCCAACCAGCTTCAAAACAATGGTGGTTGAGAAAAAAATAACTAACCCTTCACCATAAGTATGAAACATCATCTGGGAGGTTTTCCCACGGTAATTGGCTCTGAAGTATCCTAATTTAATGGCTGTGTTTTTCAATGGGAGACTGAATTCCAAAGGGAATTCCACAGGGAATTTAAATGTACAAACATTTTTTGAGTACCTACTATGTCCTAGGTGATGGGAAATTATTACCTCATTATTACTGGTTGGAAAACATTCCAGAAAACCAAAATTATTGCTCTTTCCAGGATTTAAATACGGACACCATAGAAAGATTGCTGTTGTCACCACTGCCTTCCCCCATCCCACCCCCAGTGACTTGGCTCTAGTCAAGAAATATTGGGGATGGTGGGGAGGATAAATGTGCTTTCTCTATTCTTTTTGTACTTTTAAAGAATATCAGCAAAGATTATTGTGCAGTATTTCTACAATGTAGTGTATGCATCTAATTGTGTGGGACTAGAATTGTATGTTTGCAAGGAATGACTAGCCAAGTATCAGAGCCAGCAGAACAACAGAGCACTGAGATTTGAAAAGATTAAAAAAAGAAGCCTTGCCCCTTTTTAGATTAACAAAACAGTTCCATGGTAATATTTTGTGATTTTCTTTAAAATAAAGGATTGTGTGCACAGCATTTCATGAGTAAATCCTGTCAAATTTGGCCAGGAGCAATCACACTGAAAATTTTTCCAAAAGGAACTAGGCCATCCTTTCAAGGCCATGTGTAGTTGCCAACCATGATGACATTTAGCTCTGTCCTAGCCAAAGTCATAATTTCTGAAGAAACCAGTCTAGTACCTTTATCTTTTTCTTTCTTTCTATGTATGAAATAGATAACATGTATTACTTTAAAAATGTTTACTCTTTTCTGACGTTTGTACTATGCACTTGTTCCAAAAATGAACTATTTTCAAAAACAAATGACATTTGCTTCCTTGGCCTATAAGGAAAACATTGATCTTTCCCATATAATACATATTTTAGAAGTCACTTTTAAGTACTTACAATTTATTATTATAGATAACCGTTTATTTTCTCAAGTGAAATATATAAAGATGCAACTATCTAAAATGAATGCCAAATCATTAGAAGTTGATATCTGACCACTTGTGACTTAGAAAATGGCAGTTCCGTGAGGTTCAGTCAAATGGACAGTATTGGTAACAGGAAAATGAAATGAAAAAGCAGAGAAGAAAGTACTTAGGTACTTACAGCCATTGTGTAAAAATGTATGGATGTACAAAAGATTGCAATGTGATGTTACACAAATAGAATAAAATGTTTATTATAGAGTTAATTTTTTCTCCTACTACGTTGCTTGAACTCACAATGAAAGAAAAATTCAAAAGTTTGTTTTCTTTTAAGCCTTAGGAAAAACATCTCTATTCTTTAAAAATGACAAAGTTAAAAACATATACCAAATTTAGCCATTTAACCATGAGCCCTTGGAATTTTAACCATGTGTATCTATGTATCATTATCTGTACATATCCTAAGTATGTAGTCCCAGAATTTTGTATTTTGACTCTGTTTCTATTCTATTTAAGAGTTAAGGGACTACTATTATGTGCATTTCATCTTTAATTTTACCCGTATGTAAAGGGAGCTTCCGAAATTAGGCCTACCTGTTCAATCAGCATTTTATTTTATTTTATTAATTTTTTTGAGACGGAGTCTCACTCTGTCCCCAAGGCTGGATGCATTGGCGTGATCTCGGCTCACTGCAACCTCTGTCTCCCAGATTCAAGCAATTCTCCTGCCTCGGCCTCCCGAGTAGCTGGGATTACAGGCACGTACCACCATGCCCGGCTAATTTTTGTATTTTTTTTAGTAGAGATGGGGTTTCACTATGTTGGTCAGGCTGATCTCCAACTCCTGACTTCAAGTGATTTGCCCACCACGGCCTCCCAAAGTGCTGGGATTAGAGGCATGAGCCACCACTCCCGGCCTCAAGCAGCATTTTAATTGGAACTGTATTTACAACTATGGCTCAACTTTTTTTCTACCCATTCAGAACAGTTTGTATCGTAATATCATTTACATAATGGTTTGCTTTTGATGCTATCATCTGTGAGATTTTTATCTCTGAGATAAATTTCCAAAATAAGTTAATTTTTAAAATCAGAAAGCAGAAGTGATAAATTATGAATATATTTATTTTAAAAATATTTAAATAAGATACCCACCAAAAAAATCATATTCTTACATGGTATCATTAGCTTTGACATCACTGTATGGTGCCAGATTATAGTGATATGAAGCTTATGATACTATTTCACATTTTTATGCACTAAATAAAACCTGCCCTGTGTTTTATTATAAAGTAGGTGGCCTGAAGGAAAAATATATGTATTCTTTCCTTTTGGTATAAAATATGCATTTGGGCTTCTCATTTCATCCCCAATCTGTGTTATTCCTTAAAAATGCAGAACTGCCTGAAGTCCTCTTTAATATTTAATTCAACAACTTTTTAATCTGTCATTATGCTGTGATGAAGTAAGCATCAAGTGTCGCTGAAAGAGATTAAATTATACTTGGAAATAGGAATTGAAATGATTTAGGGTTGGAGGCTGAATATTTGCTTTGCACAAGTAATAATAATAGTAGCTTGGGTGAAGAAGGGCTTTGGTTTGGCTTTAATGTCTTTGCCTCGCTGTGCTCCCCTGTGGCTCCCCCTGATTTACGCTAGCATTACAGAGCTTTATTTTATTTAAATGGAGGTAGAAAGTGGAAATTACTACACTACAATACATTAATTACTCCATACTATTTCTTTGTACTGATTTCCCTTTTTTCTGTAAACATCATAAACAATGATGTAACCTACCCAATGGATAGCAGCTGTAAGCAATCCTGTAGTTCTTGTTAACAAGCTTATTTTAGAGAGGAAAAGCAGTAATAATTAATATCAATCTATACCAATAGTGAGAAGCAAAGAACATTTATGCTTTCCCTTTCATAGGGAATGATGTCCTACATAAGAATAAGTTGTGACAGTATATGTTAATATTTTAACTGTTGCATTTTACTTCTTGCTTTAAAATCGAGACTTTAATCTGTGGACTCTTGCACTTAGAGACAGAGGTATAAACTTTCAGACTTCTTAGGGGTTCTTGAGTTGCTCAACAGGTGATGAATAAAGGCTAAACTCTTTTGGAGTACTACTGGGCTGTGCATATCTTCAGATCTTCTGTCATCTGGAAATCTATCCAGTGGCTTCTGGCTGCCCAGGCTACACGAGGCCAAAGCAATCAGTGTTTAGTGGAGAAAACTAATTGAGGAATTATTTGATCAAATACACAGAAGAGCCCCATGTGGTTGTTTGAAAGAATGCTGTATTTCATTTTTATTGTAATGCATGTGCATTGGTGGCTTATATGTATACTCTGGCTCTGTCTGTAATGAATGTCTTCAAAACATACCTTCATTTGTCGTGATTTGGCATGATGATGGTCCTTTTCAGAATAAGCCTGAAAATAGACGAAAATCTTGATGTGCAGCACACCTGTTAGAACATTCACGCTTAGGAATCCAGTGTATCTGTATTTCAGATGTGCACTTCCCTAACATTATGGCTTATCATAGAACAATAATAAAGAGAAAGGGCCTCCTCCTTACTTTTTCGAAACATTCTAAGTGAGATACAAACTTACTGCAGTAGGTTCAGAGTGATCTATTAACTCCTCAGATTAAAAAAAAAAAAGTAAAGCTGGCAAAATGTTTTTAAGCTCACAGTTTTTGTTACCTGTTTCTATTATATATCACCATGGCTACATATAGTTGCACAAAGCGTAAAACACTTGAAAAAGTACAAAAGGCATTTTGTAAATAGTATATTCATTTTTTACAGAAACTATTTTTTGTTGGCAGCTTGAATTAATTTTATACCCTGCATGATTGGATATCCTGAATATTCACTTATTTACTTTGTCAGTGAATACCCAAGCCATAGAAGGTGGGACAACTGTGTGAGCAGCATTCATTAAATACTCACTTCCATTAAATATTTGAAAATAAAGTTCTGTTGTTTTCGACAGTAAATTACTTTGTTGTAGTTTATAAATATATACTTAGAGAACTGAGTCCATAGATTTATGATTTAATGTTTTGATCTAGGATAACCTTTTAAAATAAATCCATTTTTTAACAGTTGGTCTCTGTTTGCCCACATAATGTTATTCCTATTAAGATATGCATTTGTTAACATGTGCCTTTTTTTTTTTTTTGCTCTAGCACAAGACTAGTTGCTTTTCTGAAACCTAGTGTGCTTGTAGGGTAAAGTAAATGCATGTCTTTGTAGAAGAATAAATAAAAAGAGCAACCTGAGTCAATAAGCGGGTTCAATTCATGCCTACAGCCATGGCGGACAGCTCATTTTGTAGATGTGGGTGTTTTGTTTACATTTATAATGCAGCTTTATTTAATGCTGACAGATATAGCTTGTGGCAAATGATAGTCAGAATGTATGAGCAGTCATAATGCTTCTGTCTTCTTATAGTGTGCTGCTGAAAATAAGCAGTTCACCTCTGTTTTTATTGAGGAAAGGATATGAGACAGCTATAGCTTCGTGAGGCTATTTATTGAGTTGTTTTACTAGCTGTGAACATGCCGCTTTATAGCAGTTGTGAAAATGGACTTTGCTAGTGTGTGGGAAAGGAAATAACATTGCAGTATACAAGGGTAGTAAAAAATCTCTATAAATAATTTTTCAGACTGAGGAATATTCTCATTTAAACAGGCAGAATGGGTCGTGATTTTGGGTAGGTGTCAGTCTCCTCAAAAAAGTCACTGGGTTGGGATTCATCATATAATTCAGAGAAAATTTTGATTCTCTAAGATTTAATTGTGTTAGAACTTAAGAAAAGTTTGTGTTTATACATCCACCTAGATTTGGCACAGCATTGTGACCTTTGGGGCTTACAGATTTGTGTTAACTGGCTTAAGGATATAAATGATAAAATGTGCAGTAGCCTGCATGTATGTGTGATAAGACATACCTGTAAGCTAATTAATACTATGTTATTTAAGAATGTACACATGATAGAGAAACCTATTTTCACATACTGTTTATGTATACAGTTTACAGAATTCAGATGTGTAAGTAGCACACAATTGATATACAAATTTTGAAGTATTGGTGTTTTGACCCTAAGGATTTATTATTCCAAATAACCCAAAGGAAGTGACAAACTACCACAGAATTTAAACTTGCATTTTCTTTCACCCCTTGGAAATTATAGGTACTCAGTACACCTGGAGCTTTTAGCGCTACAACGAACTTTTGGTTTTTATACTAGTTTCCTTTTTCATCCACTAAATCTGTCCAGGTCTACTAAAGCTTTTTGATGTAAGTTATTTATTGGCTACCATAATTGTGATAGATATAATACTTTTTATTCTTAAACATAAAAAGAAGAGCATTAGAGCTGTACTTATTTGAAATTTTATTACTTTTCTATTTTATTCAAATGTTCATCATACAGCAGTAAGAAGGTACACAAATAATGTTTTTATGCATACAAAATAATTTAGAAGGCAGTGTGAATCTCAGCAGGTGTTTCTTCCATGTCTGTGTTCAAATTTCTAGGGAACACTGAATATTAAATTGAAATAACCTTCCCTTGATATTATGCAGTTAAAGTTCAGTTTAATTCTCAGATAAGGTTTTCCTGGACACATATCATTTTCCTCTCATGTAAATAAAAATCACACTACTTAGATTTTAATACTTGCTACTTTACAAAGTAAATCAAACTGCTGCAAAATACTCACTTATTCCCTTTCTTAGTGCTTTTATTAAGGCATTTCTGTTACCACTAAATATATGGATTATAGAGATGCTGTAAAAATGTTCTTATTTCCTTCTCCACTGGCTGATGAAATGGGTTAATCTCTCAATAGAGCTATTTCCTTAATTCACCACCTGTTTTCAAATCCCTAGTAACCGACAAGGTAAGCAGAGAGATTCCTCTGTGTGTGCCTTATGTACCTATTTCACAGAGAGAAACCTAGAAGAAAAAAAACTAAGACAAAAATCTTCCTTGAATTTTTTTAAGGGAAAGTTCTTGCACATTTCAAAAAAACTGCCATATTTAAATTATCATTCAGCAGCCCAATTATGTTGCCTACCAGGCATCCTTACAGTGGAAATTTCCAACTCAGAGGGCATACCTCTACATAAAGTATATTTATTGCCTTTTTAAAAATGCCCATTTTCTTTCCAGCATATTGTGATAATGTGATAGGGTTGTAACTAATGCAATTTTTGTATTTTTGATTTAGAAACAAAGGAACTGATTTGATACTCGTAAAACTAAATGTGTGCTTGGCTGTTATGGTTAGGATGTCTCAACTGTATATAAGTAATCATTTATTGTTTAAATACAGAAGAGGCTATAACAAAATGCTGTCAAGAGCCATCACACTCATTAACCTGCAGGCTAATTAGCCTCCTCCTGCCTGATTGCTGACAAGTTCTTCAATCTGAACCCATTGCTGTTGTGTCAGCAGAGAAGCAGAGTGAGGTAGAGGAGGTCTCCATTAGATGTTTGTGAACAAAGTCTCTGCATTAAAGGTTTGTTTTTTACACTCTAACAAATGTTAGAACATTCATATCCCCAGCTATAATTAAATTGGCAACTCTTAATTACTGTAATTAGTATATTAACTGTTTCCTTTCCTGTTCATCTATAATTGATTTCAAGAAATTACATGTAATTTAATGTGATTTTAAAAATTTAATCATTGTTTAAAAGGTTTCAATAGTTAAATATATATCTAAATGCTATTGACTTTTGGAAATAATATGCATAGTAAAATCACTTAAATACAGTGTCTTGTCAAAGCCAGTACATGTGGGCTTTATATTCACTTGTGGTTTTTTTTTTTTTTTTTCCTGTGCAAACATGACATTCATTCGCATTAGAATTTTTTTCCTGTTAGGCTAACATTTCTTAACTAGGTTGCAGATTAGCATTGGAATGATAGGACATTTTGCAAATGTATCTTAAAATATGAATTCATTAATTTGTGGAAGACTAATTCATTTAGAATAGCTTCTTGAGGGCAAAAAACATTCATAAGACAGTTTGCTTGTTATGCCATCCAATCAAACTGAAGAACTTATTAAGAGTACCAGAAAGAATAGAGTACATTTTGGATTGGCAAATGATCTGAGTGTGAAGTGATGAAGCCTTTTCTGGATTCTCAAAATTATCACTATTATCTCATTCTGGCCAATGTTAATTACAACTTTTCTTTAAAATATTTGCATCATTCTCAACAAATTAGTTAGAAGACTAAACCATTCTAAAATGTCACACATACCAGCAAAATGTATTCACATGTCTAAAAAACCGCATACTAAAATTTATTGTACTTCTAGTTTATATAGGGAAAACTGCTATTTGAGGGCATCTGATTTAAAAGTATTGGATTGCAGTAAGAAACAGCATTAAAGTTTATGGGAGCTTTCCATAGAAGTGCATGTTTGCTCTGTATTAGACATGGCCAGAATTATTCTCATAGCGTCCTGTAACTACATGAATATATATTTACCACTAGCCAACTTAACTAAGCCCTAATTAAGGACTGAGTGTTTTAATTAAAGTATACTTATTTCACTTAGTCATTCTTAAAATAATTAAGATATTAATGTGACTTACTTTAATTGAAGAATTACCCAATATACTACAAAATACATCCTTCTTTAACGGATATGGCCATTTAAATATAGTAATCTACACATAAGAATTCTAACTTGAGCCTCAAGTCAACAGTAAATAATTATGATGGAATTGATAAATAATGAGGTCCCTGCTTGCCCTTTAGTTCTTTGGACCTGTGGTCTCTTAGCTAGAAAAAACAGATTTGAGCTCATGAAGCAGTGGTTTTGCATTTTTAGAATAAAATTTATCAGTTGGAAGCTACTATTCTCACCAGTAAGGTTGCCATTTCCCAACCTCTCCCGACCTCTACCTCTCTTCCCTAGCACAGCCTGATTCTGATAAAAGAGCAAACTTTTCCCAGAAATTTTCACCGTCTCCTTTGGATTGTGATGCACCCTATGTTTTAGGGAATTTAGTATAATAATGATTCCCATTTGCTTTAGATAGTAAATAAAATACATTTTTTGTGTTCAGCCTGGGCAGTGTAGCAGGACCCCATCTTCTGAAAAAAAAATTAAAAAAAGGGCCTTTTGAATTTTAGGGCCCATTTCAGAATCATTAGGCCTCTTATTATAGTTTGTGGTTATAATGTCAGAGATTCCTGACTAAATTCTGAACTGGTTCAGGAACGTATGGAACATCTAGCTCAGCCCTCATTTGATAGATGAGGGAAATTAAACTCAGGGGAGGCATGACTTGCCCAAGGCCATACAACCAAATAACAGAGCAGATATGAAGTGAAGATACAGAATGCTGAACCTCTAGTCTAGTGCTCTGTTTTATAAATTCGAGTTGTAGCAGATTGATTTAGTACATTCTTTTGGATATTCATGATTGTTTTTATTACAGTTATTTCACATTGAATGTTAAAGTTGTTTAAACATATGAGTACAATTTTTTAAATGAGTACAAATTTATTGTTTAAAGTAGATGGCTAAATTCATGTAAAACATTAAATCTTTTGGAAGAACACACAAGTAATGAAATAGAAATGGTTGAATTTGGAACTGATGGGTATGAAAACAAAAACAAAAACAACTCTCAGAAACCCATTTTGACATCAGGAGGTATTTTTCTCCAATAAGTCGTTTGGTAAAAGAAACATCTATGGTGTTGAAAGGAATGCTGCTGCTGTGCTTCTAAGGAAGCTAAATTGTTTTCCAAAAAACTTATGAGATGATAGTCTTTTATGTCATATGCTAGTTTGTTTTCTCCCTTATTGTGTACTTCACATTCTTTAGATGATATATATATATTTATAAATATACATACATGTATATTTATATTTATAAATATACATGTATGTATATATATTTATATATATATACATATATGTGTATATATATATAAATATACAAATATATGTATGTATATATATGTATGTCTATATATATGTGTGTAGAGAGAGAGAGAGAGAGAGAAAGAGAGAAAGAGAGAGCTCACAGGCAGGGGAGGTTATTGTCAGAGGGTAGGTACATGAAGAGAGGGGAGTAGAGCACACATCAAACAGCTTCAAAATGCAGTTGATAGTCTTACAGCATTTTGGTCAGCTGGTGAAGATTTCAATACCTCAGTTGCCAGAACATCATATAGACTCTCCTTCACTCTGCAGTTTCTGCAAAGTTAGGATTAGAACAAGGAGACTTCATTTTTAAAAAGAAAAGATAATTTGTCCAAACACTTCATGTGAAAATAAATTATTTGAATTTTGGTACATCTTAAGTGACAAAGGTAATATTTCCTATTAAATTTATATGTGCTTGTCTAGAAGTAATTGAGAATTGGAGGCATTATTTTTTGTAAAACTGTGTTGATATTGGTTTAGCAACTCTGTATATGTAACGAATAAAGAAAAGAGCCCCCCAAAAGTATTTTCTTGATATTAGCTTTCATTTATAAACCAGAGTAATTCTGAATGTTTATAGTAATGGGAGATAACCCAAGGCAAATTTAATTTTAGATTGGGCTTTTGCTTAATGTATTATTCATAGTATTGTATCATCAGTTAAGCATATCTCTGACAATAAACTTAAAACTTAACTTTAATAGTAATATCCACCCTAATTTGGGTGAGTCAAATAGTGACCCGACATGATTTATTTTGCCTCTTTATTGTAGATAATTTTTTAATAATGATAGGATGGAGTTATTTGGTATGCCTTTCTCATTCTTAAACACCCCTCCCCCCACATCCCGCCCTTTTTTTTTTTTTTAACACTTTACCATTTTTGCTGCATGACCTGGTTTTGCATTTTTCTGATTCTCTGTTCATCTAATTAGTATGTTCTAAAAAGACCTGGACCACTTATTGTACAGAGATGTAGCCTGTGGGTATTTAATAAGGAGCTTTCAGTGCTACATTTGCATCTTTTGCTTGGGGTCTGAATAGTGAATTACCTTTAAGATCATTAGAAGCACTGCTGTATTGTTAAAATCAGGCCGCAATATTCTAATGACAGTTTAAAACTTCAGGCTTCCTATATAACCCAGGTGACCCCAGCATAATTGTATGTAGTGCAGATGACCCTAGGATAAACTGCTGACGTTCAGCTCATTCACAGTGTAGCCTCTACAGGCAGGTGGCTTTACACCCAAACAAACCACAAAGAGATGTAGCGAAAGCAAATGAGTTTTGTCCTAGTTGCGTACACTCATGGTATTATTTATATCATAATACTAATTCCCCAAATATAACTTGATACCTTTTAAACAGAGACACATCCACTAAGCAATGTGCTGAATGTGGAATTTATTTTATCAGATAACTGACCATTGTTTTCGGTGTAATACCTGGAAACCAAAAGCTTAAATGTGGGGGTCTTCTTCTTTCAGGTTCATCCCATAGGCCAAAGTATAGGGAGATACTTTGTTGTTCAATGATTAAATTATAATTTATTCTCTAACAAAATATAAGAAAACTGTTAGTATTGTAGATGCCAAGTGAGAATCCTCAAATCTTTTCTAAAAAATGGCTTCAAATACCTTTTAGAAGCTTATTTAGTTTTTAAAGGTTATTTGACACTATCCCAGAATTATGGAATTTGAAAACTGAAAGAAAATTTAATTTAGCACCCTTTTTGTAAGTTACTATTTCAATTAGTTTTCTTATCTCAAGTTGATGTGATATCTACCCGCTTCCGTCAGTAATGCCAGGGAGCTCAAAGGTGGCTGGTAACAAAAGTGGTTTAAGTAAAGATAATGATAAATTTCATGTTTTAAAATAAATGCTTTTCACTTATAGGCCATTTATAGATTATTACCTAGCATTCAACTGTGTATCTGAGTTTCTTGGCTATATGAAAAACTGAATGAGTATAGGTATTTTTATACAATAATCTTAGTAGATAATATATTAGTTGATTGAAAATATATAGCAGTTCTACTTCAAAATTGTATTTCTGAAATAACTTTCTTAAGGAAGCCTGAAGTTACTAAGACTTTGTTATGATCAATAGTTTCTGCTGAACGGCTATATATGTATAGGTTTTAGTATAGTACTGTGCATATAGTGGGTACTCAGTAAAGGTTTGTTGACTGAGAGCATAAATAAAAGGAGATTGAGCTGAAAAGAATGTAAAGGAAGATAATTTGGCTTGAAACATAGTGTGTGTCCTGTAGTTAATTGAACCAACTAACCAGTTGCATGTTTTCTAGAGGGTCTTACTTCCAGTAACAGTTTCAAAGAATGTTACCAAACAACAACAACAACAACAACAACAAAAACCAGGTAGTAATCAATTTGAATCCACCTGGTGGACTGTTTATAATGTATTTATTTTAGTTGTCTCATCCTTCTACATTCTTTTCTTGTCAGTTTACTACTCAGAGTTCTCCAGATCAAGTGTGAAAAGTAGCTACCTGATCTGACAGGACCTTGCCTAGACCATGACGCACAATGTTGTCTTTTCTTTGCCTTTCTTTAATTGTGTCACCTTCTTTGTTAGAGAAACCCAAATCTTCTGTTTCTTGAAGAAGCTGCTTTTTAAAAAAATGTATCTTTTAGATACCTATTGTGGAAATAAAACAGAACTTGTGGTTTTTTTTTTTAAGAGAAATGATGGTTTCTTATATGGAGAGAGGCTAGTAGCGAGGCAAATATTTATGCAAAGATGTTTGCTCCAAGAACCTAAACTGAAAATAAAATTAGACTGAATTTTTAGTTAAAGCTGCACCTGGATTGCATGCATATTTGAAAACATTATATAAGGTTTAACAAATGTATGATTAGAGCATTGACCAGTGTTATTCTGTTAAGTAGTTTTGCAGGATTTTCTCTTGCAAGAAGAATTTGTTGTACTCGCATTATTGTTTCCTTTGGGATCGTAGACAATGACTCTGTAGTGTGATTCATTAATATTGGTTGTCTTCAGCAGAGAGTATCCAGATTTGACCTGCCAAGTATTAAATTTTTAATGTATTACTAGTTCTTTCACAGAGTAAGGCTTGTCTTTGTTCTTTGTATTTTTGTACCAGTACAGCTTGAATCAGATACAGATTTAATTTGTAGTATCACTAAATATGCCTCATTTAAAACACGCACAATACACATATAAAAATGTTTATTGATGAAAATATTTCAATATGAATAGCTACCTTTTTAAATATTTGAAAGTATGCACTTCCAAATTTATTTTGAAAAGTGCCAGCGGGTGCTGTGTGCTATGTACAATAAGTTAATTATTATGCTATTAACATTGATGATGGTGAATGTATATTAGTTAATGTGTTAACGACGTGTTAATTACTGTACATGTTGTGAAGACCCTTCAGGCTTGTTCTATGATGCAGCATGTCAACTTGAACTAGACCAAGTAATCTGCAAAGCAGACTGTAACTCTTAAAAATAACACTTGTAAACATAAATTATAAATTAAATTATGCTTTTTATTATTCTTTTTCTTTCTGGTAGAATGAATAAGTAATTCTTCTGCTATCTGCACCTGTTAGAACCCAATACTGTCAGACTCTGTTTTCCCCAAGAGGATTGAAAGAGATTTGTTATGCAATAACTTCCGCTTTGTTTACGCTCTGGCATTTAGTGTATATTTTATATAGATTCATGTGTTTTGCAGCCTGAAAGATCTTTCTTTTTTTGTTTACCAGCTTGATTTGAAATGAAAGACACTCACACTTAGTCTTTGTGTAAGCAGGTCTTTGAAAAGTGGCCTTGTTTGATTAGGACTACTAGTTGATACTAAACTAATCGTATATACACATGTGATTCAGTTATAGCTCTTCAAGTTTAGTTGGCCAAATAGTTGAAATCTCAAGGGACCAGACATAAAAACAAAAAACTCAATGACAGTTTCAAATCATTTACAACAGAGGCCAGAATTTGTTGCTGTTTGTGAGAACATGGCATTATATATTTGTTGTCCTTTTCATCAGTATATCTCGATGCCTTGAAAATGTCAAATATTTGAATTTTATTACTTTAACTTTTGAATTAGTGGTTGCCCATTTCTTTCTAATTGTCAGTATTTTTGAAAAATACACCTGATGATAATCCTCAAGAGACTAATTTGGAGAAATACAAAATTATAGAATTCGATGTTATTCATACAATGGTATTTCTTATTTTTATGTCTTCAAAATCTTTGTTTCATATTAAACAAAAGAAGTAAGTTAACAAATGAGAGTTCCCAAATTTACTGAGGGTCTTGTGAGGATGTTTTTTAAATGACCCAAAACCAACTCTTGAAAATACAAAAATAAAATAGAAATGAGTGTTTCTGTAAGGCATTTACTCTGTCTTTTAGATTCTTTTAACATAATATGTATAAGAGGTGGTAAAGAGTTAGTTCAGACTGTAAAGCCAGACTGTCCTGCATCCAGTTCTAGCTTTTTCACCTTCCAGCTGTGTGACTATGAGCAATGGATCTAACTGTGGTGTGCCTCAGTTTCATGATAATTAAAATGGGCTTAATAATAGTACCTGCCTTACTTAGGGGTGATTAGTTAATACAGGTAAAGTACTTTGAGTAGTGCCTAGCACACAGAAAGCTCTCAAAAAATGTGAGGTCTTATTATTAACCTGCCTTTGATATTATGCTAAAAATTATTTGGAAGCATTTAATTTTCACAAACTCTTTGATTTCCCTAGGACCCATTTTGAATGTGAGTTTTTGGTTTCCAGTCATTATAGTCTCGTACTTCATCATAGAAAAACACCTTATTTTTAATGATGGTTTTATTACTCCAGTGTTGTTTACATCCACCTGGAGTCATCCCAGATTTTTCCATTCATCTAACCTTGCTTGATTTCCTATAGCACAGCTCTTGTTGAAGATTTATATTGGTGTGGAAGGATATTCCGACCAGGATTTTGGTTTCTCTTGCAAATATTTGTGTATCTCTTGTTTACAGCCCCAGTGTCCTCTTGTAAAACCCATGCAAAATGGGATTCTAATAAATCTTGTGCTCAGCATTACACATTGTTTGTTTTAGCTGCCTTCCACTTCATGCTTCCTCCTTTAAGAGCGAGCCATTATGAAAGGTTAGATTCACAGTTAGCAGGCTTTAGCTCTCCCTTTTGAATCAGTGAGGTTGCCGTTTTATTGCTCTCCGACTTACACTTCAGTGATGAGAGTAAACTAGCATCAGATTAAAGGTCAGCAAATCCCATCAAAGAGAGGAATATTAGGGGCAGAGATAGTTGGAGAGGCAGCACACCACTGGGTATTGACAGGGTGATTCCAGGGTATCAGTCAGCAGAATTATAGCTGCCCAGAGAGTCAGTACAGCTTTAATGAGCCTGTGTGAAGAGGAAGAGGGTGGATTTATGTAGTTCCTCATAATTTTCTGTAGAGACTGTTATTGCAGACATTCTGTGGAGTGTTCTGGTCTTTCATTTAATTCAAAGGTCCTGGAGCTTATCCATCCTCTAAATTCCTTTTTGTTAGCTCAAATCAAAGTTGACATTTCCATGGTTTACCACCTAAAACACCCAGTTCAAAATCAGGTCTCTTTAGGTAATTTTGAAATCTGTATATTGTTAATATAAATCTATAATCATATTTATCTTAATGCATGCATATTTCCTCTTCAGAGAAGTGGGTTGAATAATGAGCATTTCTTTTCATAACTAAGCAACAAGGGAAGATGTAAATTTACACATTGCCCTCTAAGTAACTGGGAAAAAAACTGATTATGTTATGGTGATTTTCAGCGATCTTAATGTTCATCCTCCTTAAATTGACTTTCCTAATTAATTGTTTATCTGCCCATTTGTGTGTACCCCATCTCACCCTTTATGCCGCCAATATCCATCCTCCTAACTGGAAAACTATTCTTTTAATCCCTGGAGGGAAAATGTTTTTAATTGTTCTAATGAGGAATACTGCATTTAATTGCTGTTATTTTCAGTTCCACCTTGATTTTGATGTCTTTATAGTGAATTTGACTCACATTCATTTCTTATCAAAGGGAGATTAAATCTATGTGGTTTTGAGATCTGGACTATGCTTTGAGAAGTCAGATGTTTGTGAAAAATGTCTTTGGATTTTTTTTTCTTTTTTCTTTTGATTTCTTTGCTGTAGATTAGTTTCCTAAAGGGTTAATGAAAGATATATTGACTTTTTTAGTTATGCTTTTATTTATTCATCACCATGAAAATTTATCAGTACACTTGTGAAAATTTATCAATTATCAATTGTGAAAAATTGTGAATACACTTGCACTAGAATGTTTCATTTTATTACCTAGTTAAACCAGCCACTTTTTGTAATTTGTACTTAAGAATATGCTGTTTTGATTATATTTCTAAGTAAATAAATTTTTCCATTATTAACATAGAAGTCTTGTTTGTGTTATTTGCTGCTGGGAAGATGCTCTGAAGCTTCTGCCATTGTCCTTTGCATGTCATGTGGGTGGTTATGCTTTTTAGACACTTACATGGTTTTTAATGGAAGAGAGTGATGGATATACTACCATGAGAAGCACTAATATCCTTTTTGAAGTTCACCATTGACTGAAACATCTATAGTACAGCAAAGTATAAACTTAAGAGAGATGCATACAGACGAATGTTACATAGGAATATAGAAGCCATTTTTAGTCATTAATTAGATGCTGTATTTATATTAAAGAGTCAGCACACTTTAAAATCATGTGGAAAGTCTAGTAAAGTTCATGTTTCCTATAATCATGCCATGCTTCACAAAGCCTTTTCAATAAAACTGAGTCTGTGTCATTTATAATAATACAGATAAAACTTTATGCTGTGCTGTTACATTGGAATGTACTGAGAATGCCAATGACCCTCATGCCGTATTTACTAGCATGCTATTTTGAGCAGTGCCTGTGCATCAAGGTAATTTGGCATTGCAAAAAGAATAAAATGGACATTCCTTCCTGCAAGAGGAAAAAGAAAACCAGTGGGTATCTGCTATTCATAATGAAGTCAAGTGACTGTAATTTATATATTCACTTTTGAACATTTTAGAGAAAAGGGAAAGAAGATGGCTACAGGAAAGGAAATGAATACAAAGATAAGCATGAGATTAATTATCTGATAGGGGCAGGGTTCTTGCTCCCATGAGGGACATATGAATGACATTTACTTATCACCTTAAACTACAAAGTAAGTATATATGGTATTTTAATTCAAGTGGGGTCTAGTATTTTCATTTGAGAAAAATTATGAATAAAAATTTCTCCCCATTGGTTGTTTCTGACCAAAAATTTTGTATTATGTGTGTATGGTACTATAGATATATATCATCATATCTGTATGGTTTTTAAAATACCATTCATTTCAGCTGTGGATTATTTGAATAAAGATTTCTGAAATACTAATTGAGAGGATGCATAGCTTTGGTGAAAATTTAACCAATTTTAACAAGAACACTGTGTAGCCAGTTACAACATCTTAATGAGTACACTTGCAGGAAGAAGAGTCCTTATTTCAGAGCAAATCAACAGCACCATTTACTTTCTATGTGTTTTTCTACACATGGCTATTCTTTACATTTCTGTGCTTATTTGAAACGTGTGACCAGAGACCACTAATAATGAGCAACTATCATGAGTGTTTCATCATCAACACACATCAAAATGGCATTCTATTTCTGGAAGTGATAAGAGAGTAAAAGTAACACAAAAGAGCAAAAGAAGGAACCAGAAACTTAGGTCATAATAATTGAGATGGCTAAAAGCAATAAAACTATATACCATTAAAATATGTTGCAAAATAATGTCAACACAATGTATGGTAAATAAATTTTGATATATAAAAATGCCAGAATTTTTAAAAAGATCAGATTTGACCATTTAATGAATATTATGAGAAATTAGATAAACGATTGTAGGACAGACATGTTTCAGATTATACTTCAAGATTATAATGTTCCATTTTCACCAATGATATGAAGTGTAACTACTTATTTGACTTTAGAAAATGTAGTATTTTAATTAAAAAAGACTTTAATTCATATGATTTAAAGTGAATACCACTGTTATTTTTTAAAGTGACAATTGCATGTCAGGAACTATTTTAGGCATTTTATGTCTTTGAACTTCATAGTGATTCTTGAGTT